>NC_134477.1:53124218-53164218 GCF_964194025.1 Convolutriloba macropyga
ATAATAATAATAATAATAATAATAATAATAATAATAATAATAATAATAATAATAATAATAATAATAATAATAATAATAATAATAATAATAATAATGATAATAATAATAATAATAATACTAATAAAGATAACAGGGATAATTATGATAACAGGGATTTTTCATCACTTTGCTGCGGCTTTCTAAAAAAGACTTTGTTCTGACTTTTTTGGTATCTAACCTGATGGACCGCAACCACTGTTGCGGCTACTTTAAGAACTAATACCAAACGCTATTTTCATCAATTTTCAGTGCATCCTTATTGCCCGACACCACTGTGCAGGGACGCTGACTTAACTCATTTGTCAAAAATCAGAACATTAAGTAGTTTAATACGAAACAGATCTTGAAATCTCAACAAAGCAAATCTTAAGAAAGCAAATCTTAACAAAGCAAATCTTAACAAAGCAAATCTTGTTGCGAAAAGGTTTATTACAGCATAGCTTCAACATAATAATAGTTTCAAAACTCAAGTTCAACAGTTTTGGACAATCTCATTTCTCTGCAACTTCAGTTTTGATGAAGTTTTAAAACTTCAAAATTGTTGCGGTACAAGTTTTTTAACAAAACCCAAACGTTTTGCAAGCCTTGTATAATCCGCGCAGAAGGTCCAGTCGGCCAGTTTGATTGGGGTGGTAACCCCCACGGGTATTGAATTTTTGCCGGTAGATGGTCATCTGGGAGAAAAGATTTCTACCAAGATGCCTTTTCAGAAGGGCGTTACAAATGTCAATCAGTTCCTCTCTAACATCTGTTCTAGGGAGCAGCTTAATTACGCGGACACGCGTGCCCTCCTCTAGCAAGAGTTCTGCAAAAGCAATCAACTTGAAGGCCACCAACTCGGGATCAATTGCTGGCCTATCTCGAAACTGACCGAGGTCATTGTTCCCAAGCATCAGTACAACATAACGAAATCGCAGGCAATTTTCCAGGTCTCTATGATCCAAATCGATGGCTCGTCGTCCACTTATTGCATTTAGGTAAATGGGCAAATTTGCCAGCTTCCTGTCTGCATAAATCTCCTGACTAAGGTGACGAGTGTTTGAATCACCAACGATCAGAACGCCTGGATTTTTGTCCATTTCTAAACAAAAAGTAACTGAAGACACGCTTGAGTAACGTTTAAACCACTTTAGGTGCTAGAACACAGACTCCAGCTAAGCAGAAAAGGCATCAATGTTTTACTCGTGCAATTGAAAGAAGCGTTCCAGGTAACTTAAGGTCTGCACCACTGTAGCAGACGAACTAAACTTTAGACTAGGTTTGCACCACTGTGACAAACAACTCAACAGAAATGTTAGCAAAAAAACAAAAACCAACAAGACAAAAACCATTGCTGTTTTTGAGTAAACCAAACTCAGAACCTTTTTAGGAATCGAAAATGATCGTAGGGGAACTAGCATTTGGAAACACATCTCAAAAAATATCATGTCCCACTTAAAAGCTTGTCGGAAACCAAATGAAACTATCGTCCTATTGTTAGAAAATTTTTAATTGTGTTCAAAACCCTCTCGCAAGACACTTACCAAAAATATTCGCTCCTTCTCTTCGTAGACAACACATTTCCATTTCAGATCTTCTACTGCTTTTATGGTGAGATCGCTAGGATCACTTAATCTGTACAAACAGACCAGCTTATCATCTAAGTCTTCAAAAAACATCTTTAATTTTTTATTTTTCAATAATCTCACAATAACAACTAACGCCTGATTTGAGTTTTTAGCAAAAAATTCAATTTTCACAAACTCCCCTGAACTTAATTGAGCAAAACTATTTGATAAATTAGACTTGTTGTATGTGAATGACTCAGAAGTAAATAAAAAATTTTTAAAGTAGCGACTTCTAAAAGAGTTTAGATCATTAACCGTTGCGAAATGAAGACATTCAGCACTTAACTTAGTATACAACTCTGTGTTTATTGTCTTACAATCAGAGCTATTTTGTTCGCAAAATTGTGAAGTGAGAAAATTATAAACAATTTTATCAGGCTGCTTTATTGAACCTTTGACAGTGCGAATGAGCATATGATTAGCCGACTCATAAGAAAAAGCAGAATGTAGCCAAAGGGGACCTAACATCTTAACTTGTTCCGGCAAATGTCTCACGGCATGGAAGTTAAAGGACTGCGACTCTACAGAAAACAGTGTTAAGAAATTGCGAAAGAAAATCTCTATTTGTTTCTCCGCGTAGCTGACTAATTCTTCGGGAACATTAAACTCACTCAATAATCTTATTGCCAACGAAAAACGCATAAAGTTTTCCACAAAAAGCCGATCTCCACAAAAATAAGAGTTATTCAACAAGATAGGCCCAAGATGAAAAAAGAAAATTTTGTAATCCGAAGCCTTCCAGAGCTTTAATTCCTTGACACTTTTAGGTTTATGAATGCTTTCGTAGGGTACCATACATTTATCTAATTTGTTGTCAAAGCTGTCTTTCATCGATTTCAATTTTGTTATAAGAGCTATTGTTAGGATTTTAGCAACTCCCAGAAAAACTTGATGCATTGAGTCTATAGGAACAGACCAGGGGATTGGAAAGAACTCATGGAAGGGAGAAATATCTTTAACACCAAATTTTCCATTCTTCGCATTCTCTTCATACTGCTCATTTTGTCTTAAACAATAACTTTCAGTTACAGAATACAACATTCGTCTATTCTCATGACAACCTCGAATATAACAATAAGGACATCCGTAATAACCGTTAAATTGCTGAACTTGACAAAGGGAAGCCATTGCTGGCATGTCGCAAATCAAGTACTGGAATTTGAAAGAACAAAAACCAAGATTATCGATAAAAGCTTTGCCCCTAACGAAGAGTTCAATCTCGGTGCAAACTTTTTTATTAAAAAAATTCCAGTTTGGTTTACTTTTTCCATGCCACAAACCTAAGAGAGCAAGGTTTTGGAACTTGCCTCGCAATTTTTCAGGTAAATTAAATATTTGAATCCAGACCGGCCAGATCGAAAAATTTCTAGACTTGAAGAGAGCTACCCCATCTATGTTCATGTTTAGATATATAACTTTTTCGTTTATTCTAAGAGAGCCAAAATTTAAGGGGCAATTTGAACTCCACGAATTTTTAATGTGTGAAAGGTTACGTGCGAGAATTTTTTTTATTTGTGGCAACAACCTAACAGAAATGAAGGTTGGTTCCTGATCGGTGAACTTAGTTGTACTTGGCAACTGATCAATTGGCATTGTAGTAAAAACGTTATTTGGATCCGGCAAAAATTTGCAAAAAAACTTCAAAAGATCTTTCTGCGCTATACCTGAGAGTGTATGCTTGTTAGCTAATTCCTTAAAATTTTTATGAAAATCCCTTGTTGAGAAATCAGAACCGTCAAATAGCTCAATTTCATCAGGTTCGAAGTTCAAATCGCAATCAAAAGATCTATCGCAAATTTCCTTCTCTTCATATTCATCTAACCCCTCCAGCATATTCAGAGCAAGGGGGGCATCACGCCGCGGAGTTGAGCACACAGGCAAGCCAATAATAGGAGGGTTGGGAGAAAACGTAATATGAGACTCAGACGAATCAATTGTAGTAGCAAGAACTTCCTTACTTAACTCCAACGAACCATACAGATCATTATAAGATAAAAAAGAAATTTCATCACCTGAACTATCACCTGAGCGTTCGTTTTCAACTACAATTGCGTTTTCCTTAAACCAATGTTTCAATTCTGAAACAAAATTCTGTTTCCGGTATACAATAGTTTTTTTTTGCCTTACCAATTGGGGCTTCATTTTCCTTCTCTGCTTCTTTGGAGAACTTTAATTTACGCTTTCGTTTCGGAAGTTGATCTTTTAGAGGATCACCATGTAAATAAGTAAACTTACATAAGCAATTTTTGTTGAACTTTCCAAAAAAATTAGTGTCATATTTTACTACAATTTCTTCACCTGGTTTGATAGCTTTCAAACTTACGCAACGTACCGCAAAATTTCTTATCTCATACCTTGCATTAGGCCGACATGACGAATTTATAAAAGATATTGGCCCGAGCATCAAAAACGTTTGTCTTAATTTTCTGCTTCTAGTAATTAAAGAAAAATCATTATAGCCCTCTACGTGATCGGAGTCCGGGAGCTCACTCAGGAAACCTGAGAGACCGTTAATAACTTCTTCAGCAACAATTTCTTGTTTTGACAAAACTCCTAATTGCTGAAAACCAGCAGAAGGTACATAATTAATTGGTTCAAAGGATACTATCCGTCTTGAAGATTGATACTGTTCCTCGAGAAAATTTTGAAGTTCTTCAGAGTTCTCACGTGTCCCCTCTTCGTCTTCCACCAAAATTTTGTGCGGGAGGAAGTTATCACTGTCTATGTAAGTTCTCGTTAGCCTAGCGTCCACCCATGCTAAGGTCTTCCAATTATAATTGCGCGTTTCTACACTAGAACTCATTTCTTCTGGAAAAACCGGTGAGCTTATTTAACGAACAATGTTGAAACTAAACCAATTTTTCCAAATAGACCACAAAACAATTTAAGTGAAAAAAAATCAAGGAAACAAAACTGGATTATTTAAGAACATAAACCCTACAGACTTCTTACAACTCTACTCAAATATTAAGCAACAAAAACTGCTATCACGTGACGCGGAAACATCAAGGACCTAAACCGCTCATCCACTGATGAGCGAACTAGAGTTTTCCAGGATTACTTTTGAGAGCTTCACATTTTTTAATGTGACGTTCTTTTAAGCCCACTTGGTTTGCCCCAAGCTTTGCACGGTTGTAAGCATATAGAGATGTTCCACAGAAGATTTTGACAGCTTCTAAAACAAAAAAAAATGCGAGATCAAGAGAATGACTCGTATTCTGCAAAAAAACTGAACCTTTGAACTTCAACTCTGCGACTATTGGTGCCCTTTTGCGAACATTCTGATGCTTTTTCCATGGAGAGAAGCAAAACTCATCTCGCTCTTCTTCTGAGGGAAAGATTTTACGAACAACAGAGGCCCCAAATCCCCCTATAATCGTTCTCTCTACCACCAAATTCGAGGAGGTCCATGTTTTTATACATAAGGACTCTTCGCTGTGATTTCTTCAAGATCTTGCAGTGCTTTCTGTTCAGAAGTGCAAGCAATTACTTCATGGCACTGATATAATCTTCAAAAAGCCAATTAAAATTTCTCAAAGACAAAAAGGTGATTAAAAATTTTTCAAAAACAAAATTTATACCTGTTCTTTAATTTTTACGGAAGCAGAAACCATGAAATTATGAAGTTCGATCTCGGTCATACCGTTTTGGTCCAAAAGCTCCTCTATTCTCAGCAACTGTGCAAGGATACGTTCAAGGCTCTCAGTAGACAAAAAGTTGCGCAGAACTAGGGACTTTATTTCTTCCAGGGAAACAAAATTCATTTCAGACCTATAAGTGATTTCAGGTTAAATGTTAAAACATTCAATTCTGATTTTCTTCGCATTAACGGAAAACTTGAACGTCTCAACTGAAAATTGGTAAACTGAATAGCAGGAGAGAAAAAGCAAGAATCTCACATATCTTTAGGAAAAGCATCAAATGAATTATTGCAGCAACACTGAAATTGAACATCCAAAGATAAAGACAGTCATGGCACCAAACAACTGACAATCATATTCAAAAAATAGAGGATAGCAGATCCCAAACAGCATCAGAAAAACTAAACGGAACTGCATCCGAAGCAGAAAACAACGTACTAATGTAAATAACAAAATAATGCTATTAAACATGGAAGAGTGAGTCAAAGAAACTGAGAAACATAAATATTAGGCATATCCTTCAGGACCAGTCGGGGTCTAAAATATCCTAACCACGGTTAGGACAACTTATTTTCTTTTCAATCGGGCAAACATTGCATTTGCCATTCAATCAGAGTCGCTTTCAAGAAATCCTCTATTCTTGTAACCATTTCCCATAACATTTATTAAGCGCACACAGCGTTTATACAGCTTTTGTGAATACTGACTCCCAAGAACAACTTTAGCCGCTTTTTTGAATGCAGCCTCTCTATCCTCGTCGGCTCTATCACGACCCGTTGCTTCTGGTTTCAAAGATTTTTGCGGGTCAATAACTATTTTAGACAATTCACTTTTTGTCCAGAGACGGCGTGCGATTCTCTTCAATTTCTCCTCAGCTGTATCACCACCTAAGTCAGTCAAGCAGGTGTCCTTGTAGAAAACCTTATCCAGGCTTTCATTGCTTTCCTCATCGGGCTTTTCCTTAGTTGCATCTTGTATGCATTCTACTTCCTTCATAGCTTCATAGCTTTTTTCGCCAACATCAAGATGTCTTTCTGAACATTGTTCGACCGATCTAACCTCTGTTCAATTCGCGACAGGACATGAAGCACTTTCTCACAAACAAGTTGATCACTTACGCTCTTATCGCTTCCATCAGATTCAGAACTACCACAGTTTGTGCATTTTTCTCTGCCTTGATTCGATTCTTTCTGAGAAAGCTTTACCTTTTTTGGGGCCGCATCCAACTCTGGACTCGGATTACTCGCAGTGCTATCATCACTATCAGAAATTTGATCGTATTCCTCTGCCTCAATCTCCACCGATTTTCGTTTGTTTCCAGAGTTCACAGGACTTAAACCCATGAATATCTCCTTAACCTTCGTACTCAAGTCTAAATCCGAAATACTACGATCAGGATCCGCTGATTGCAAATATTTGCCTAAAGCTTCCATTACAATTTCTTCGCCTTTTGCCTGGAAGACACCTTCTCCAATTTTTGGAAAAATGGTTTTGGCATGTCTTTGCCGACTAATTTTATCAGAGTAAAGAATAGTTTTTGGCCAAGCCTTCTCGTTAGCCTTGAAGAGCATATAAGAATTGTCAACATGAAAGTAGAAGAGGAAAGTCAAATTGTCATCTAGCGGAATATCGTTTGACTTTATCAGCTTTTCTGCAGCTCGATCCGATTTTCGAATTGGTGTGGGCATCTTGCGGTGCCTATAAATCAATTCAGAACATAGAGCGCGATATTTATTAACGTACTACGTACTTTTTTTCTTAGACCACCTCGAAAAAAATAAGTTCTCTTTCATAACGTACTAAAATTATGACACTCTTACAAAAACCTCAATTCATTTGAACCACTCCTTGACTAAATTGAAAAAATTTCATGAAATTGCACAAGCATATATTTTGAGCCCGAAATTTGTGGAAAAGCGATTTATGTTGAAACACTATATAGCGAGTTTTTGAGCGCGAAATTTGACAAGGTATGAAGTACTTTTTTCGTATACCACCTAGGCCAAAAATTCTTTCGCCCTCAGACTGTACTCGGACAGTGACACTCCTCCCTAGACCCTCAATTCATTTGAATAAGTCCTTGACTAGGTTGAAAAGCGATTTATGTTGAAACACTATATAGCGCGTTTTTGAGCGCGAAATTTGACAACGTATCAAGTACTTTTTTCGTATACCACCTAGGTCAACAATTCTTTCCCCCTCAGACTGTACTGGGACAGTGACACTCCTCACAGGACCCTCAATTCATTTGAATAAGTCCTTGACTAGGTTGAAAAGCGATTTATGTTGAAACACTATATAGCGCGTTTTTGAGCGCGAAATTTGACAAGGTATGAAGTACTTTTTTCGTATACCACCTCGATCAAAAATTCTTTCGCCCTCAGACTGTATTCGGACAGTGACACTCCTCCCTAGACCCTCAATTCATTTGAATAAGTCCTTGACTAGATTGAAAAGCGATTTATGTTGAAACACTATATAGCGCGTTTTTGAGCGCGAAATTTGACAACGTATCAAGTACTTTTTTCGTATACCACTTAGGTCAAAAATTCTTTCCCTCTCAGACTGTACTCGGACAGTGACACTCCTCCCTAGACCCTCAATTCATTTGAATAGGTCCTTGACTAGGTTGAAAAGCGATTTATGTTGAAACACTATATAGCGCGTTTTTGAGCGCGAAATTTGACAACGTATCAAGTACTTTTTTCGTATACCACCTAGGTCAAAAATTCTTTCCCCCTCAGACTGTACTCGGACAGTGACACTCCTCACTAGACCCTCAATTCATTTGAATAAGTCCTTGACAAGGTTGAAAAGCGATTTATGTTGAAACACTATATAGCGCGTTTTTGAGCGCGAAATTTGACAACGTATCAAGTACTTTTTTCGTATACCACCTAGGTCAAAAATTCTTTCCCCCGCAGACTGTACTCGGACAGTGACACTCCTCACTAGACCCTCAATTCATTTGAATAAGTCCTTGACTAGGTTGAAAAGCGATTTATGTTGAAACACTATATAGCGCGTTTTTGAGCGCGAAATTTGACAAGGTATGAAGAACTTTTCTCGTATACCACCTAGGTCAAAAATTCTTTCGCCCTCAGACTGTACTCGGACAGTGACACTCCTCCCTAGACCCTCAATTCATTTGAATAAGTCCTTGACTAGGTTGAAAAGCGATTTATGTTGAAATACTATATAGCGCGTTTTTGAGCGCGAAATTTGACAACGTATCAAGCACTCTTTTCGTATACCACCTAGGTCAAAAATTCTTTCCCCCTCAGACTGTACTCGGACAGTGACACTCCTCACTAGACCCTCAATTCATTTGAACAAGTCCTTGACTAGGTTGAAAAGCGATTTATGTTGAAACACTATATAGAGCGTTTTTGAGCGCGAAATTTGACAACGTATCAAGTACTTTTTTCGCATACCACCTAGGTCAAAAATTCTTTCCCCCTCAGACTGTACTCGGACAATGACACTCCTCCCTAGGCCCTCAATTCATTTGAATAGCTCCTTGACTAGGTTGAAAAGCGATTTAAGTTGAAACACTATATAGAGCGTTTTTGAGCGCGAAATTTGACAACGTATCAAGTACTCTTTTCGTATACCACCTAGGTCAAAAAGTTTTCCCCCTCAGACTGTACTCGGACAGTGACACTCCTCACTAGACCCTCAATTCATTTGAACAAGTCCTTGACTGGGTTGAAAAGCGATTTATGTTGAAACACTATATAGAGCGTTTTTGAGCGCGAAATTTGACAACGTATCAAGTACTTTTTTCGCATACCACCTAGGTCAAAAATTCTTTCCCCCTCAGACTGTACTCGGACAGTGACACTCCTCCCTAGACCCTCAATTCATTTGAATAGGTCCTTGACTAGGTTGAAAAGCGATTTAAGTTGAAACACTATATAGCGTTTTTGAGCGCGAAATTTGACAACGTATCAAGTACTTTTTTCGCATACCACCTAACCACCTAGGTCAAAAATTCTTTCCCCCTCAGACTGTACTCGGACAGTGACACTCCTCCCTAGACTCTCAATTCATTTGAATAAGTCCTTGATTAGGTTGAAAAGCGACTTATGTTGAAACACTATATAGCGCGTTTTTGAGCGCGAAATTTGACAAGGTATGAAGTACTTTTTTCGTATACCACCTAGGTCAAAAATTCTTTCGCCCACAGACTGTACTCGGACAGTGACACTCCTCACTAGACCCTCAATTCATTTGAACAAGTCCTTGACTGGGTTGAAAAGCGATTTATGTTGAAACACTATATAGAGCGTTTTTGAGCGCGAAATTTGACAACGTATCAAGTACTTTTTTCGCATACCACCTAGGTCAAAAATTCTTTCCCCCTCAGACTGTACTTGGACAGTGACACTCCTCCCTAGACCCTCAATTCATTTGAATAGGTCCTTGACTAGGTTGAAAAGCGATTTAAGTTGAAACACTATATAGCGTTTTTGAGCGCGAAATTTGACAACGTATCAAGTACTTTTTTCGCATACCACCTAGGTCAAAAATTCTTTCCCCCTCAGACTGTACTCGGACAGTGACACTCCTCCCTAGACTCTCAATTCATTTGAATAAGTCCTTGATTAGGTTGAAAAGCGACTTATGTTGAAACACTATATAGCGCGTTTTTGAGCGCGAAATTTGACAAGGTATGAAGTACTTTTTTCGTATACCACCTAGGTCAAAAATTCTTTCGCCCACAGACTGTACTCGGACAGTGACACTCCTCCCTAGACCCTCAATTCATTTGAATAAGTCCTTGACTAGGTTGAAAAGCGATTTATGTTGAAACACTATATAGCGCGTTTTTGAGCGCGAAATTTGACAACGTATCAAGTACTTTTTTCGTATACCACCTAGGTCAAAAATTCTTTCCCCCTCAGACTGTACTCGGACAGTGAAACTCCTCCCTAGACCCTCAATTCATTTGAATAGGTCCTTGACTAGGTTGAAAAGCGATTTATGTTGAAACACTATATAGCGCGTTTTTGAGCGCGAAATTTGACAACGTATCAAGTACTTTTTTCGTATACCACCTAGATCAAAAATTCTTTCCCCCTCAGACTGTACTCGGACGGTGACACTCCTCCCTAGACCCTCAATTCATTTGAATAAGTCCTTGACTAGGTTGAAAAGCGATTTATGTTAAAACACTATATAGAGCGTTTTTGAGCGCGAAATTTGACAATGTATCAAGTACTTTTTTCGTATACCACCTAGGCCAAAAATTCTTTCCCCCTCAGACTGTACTCGGACAATGACACTCCTCCCTAGACCCTCAATTCATTTGAATAAGTCCTTGACTAGGTTGAAAAGCGATTTATGTTGAAACACTATATAGAGCGTTTTTGAGCGCAAAATTTGACAACGTATCAAGTACTTTTTTCGTATACCACCTAGGTCAAAAATTCTTTCCCCCTCAGACTGTACTCGGACAGTGACACTCCTCACTAGACCCTCAATTCATTTGAATAAGTCCTTGACTAGGTTGAAAAGCGATTTATGTTGAAACACTATATAGAGCGTTTTTGAGCGCAAAATTTGACAACGTATCAAGTACTTTTTTCGTATACCACCTAGGTCAAAAATTCTTTCCCCCTCAGACTGTACTCGGACAGTGACACTCCTCACTAGACCCTCAATTCATTTGAATAAGTCCTTGACTAGGTTGAAAAGCGATTTATGTTGAAACGCTATATAGAGCGTTTTTGAGCGCGAAATTTGACAACGTATCAAGTACTTTTTTCGTATACCACCTAGGTCAAAAATTTTTTCCCCCTCAGACTGTACTCGGACAGTAATACTCCTCCCTAGACCCTCAATTCATTTGAAAAAGTCCTTGAATAGGTTGAAAAGCGATTTATGTTGAAACAATATATAGCGCGTTTTTGAGCGCGAAATTTGACAACGTATCAAGTTCTTTTTTCGTATACCACCTAGGTCAAAAATTCTTTCCCCCTCAGACTGTACTCGGACAGTGACAATCCTCCCTAGGCCCTCAATTCATTTGAACAAGTCCTTGACTAGGTTGAAAAGCGATTTATGTTGAAACACTATATAGAGCGTTTTTGAGCGCGAAATTTGACAACGTATCAAGTACTCTTTTCTTATACCACCTAGGTCAAAAATTCTTTCCCCCTCACACTGTACTCGGACAGTGACACTCCTCCCTAGACCCTCAATTCATTTGAATAAGTCCTTGACTAGGTTGAAAAGCGATTTATGTTGAAACACTATATAGAGCGTTTTTGAGCGCGAAATTTGACAACGTATCAAGTACTCTTTTCGTATATCACCTAGGTCAAAAATTCTTTCCCCCTCAGACTGTACTCGGACAGTGACACTCCTCCCTAGACCCTCAATTCATTTGAATAAGTCCTTGACTAGGTTGAAAAGCGATTTATGTTGAAACACTATATAGCGCGTTTTAGAGCGCGAAATTTGACAACGTATCAAGTACTTTTTTCGTATACCACCTAGGTCAAAAATTCTTTCCCCCTCAGACTTTACTCGAACAGTGACACTCCTCCCTAGACCCTCAATTCATTTGAACAAGTCCTTGACTAGGTTGAAAAGCGATTTATGTTGAAACGCTATATAGAACGTTTTTGAGCGCGAAATTTGACAACGTATCAAGTACTTTTTTCGTATACCACCTAGGTCAAAAATTCTTTCCCCATCAGACTGTACTCGGACAGTGACACTCCTCACTAGACCCTCAATTCATTTGAACAAGTCCTTGACTAGGTTGAAAAGCGATTTATGTTGAAACACTATATAGAGCGTTTTTGAGCGCGAAATTTGACAACGTATCAAGTACTTTTTTCGTATACCACCTAGGTCAAAAATTCTTTCCCCCTCAGACTGTACTCGGACAGTGACACTCCTCCCTAGACCCTCAATTCATTTGAATAAGTCCTTGACTAGGTTGAAAAGCGATTTATGTTGAAACACTATATAGAGCGGTTTTGAGCGCGAAATTTGACAACGTATCAAGTACTTTTTTCGTATACCACCTAGGTCAAAAATTCTTTCCCCCTCAGACTGTACTCGGACAGTGACACTCCTCCCTAGACCCTCAATTCATTTGAATAAGTCCTTGACTAGGTTGAAAAGCGGTTTATGTTGAAACACTATATAGAGCGTTTTTGAGCGCGAAATTTGACAACGTATCAAGTACCCTTTTCGTATACCACCTAGGTCAAAAATTCTTTCCCCATCAGACTGTACTCGGACAGTGACACTCCTCCCTAGACCCTCAATTCATTTGAATAAGTCCTTGACTAGGTTGAAAAGCGATTTATGTTGAAACACTATATAGAGCGTTTTTGAGCGCGAAATTTGACAACGTATCAAGTACTCTTTTCGTATACCACCTAGGTAAAAAAATTCTTTCCCCCTCAGACTGTACTTGGACAGTGACACTCCCCTCTAGACCCTCAATTCATTTGAATAAGTCCTTGACTAGGTTGAAAAGCGATTTATGTTGAAACACTATATAGAGCGTTTTTGAGCGCGAAATTTGACAACGTATCAAGTACTCTTTTCGTATACCACCTAGGTCAAAAATTCTTTCACCCTCAGACTGTACTCGGACAGTGACACTCCTCCCTAGACCCTCAATTCATTTGAATAAGTCCTTGACTAGGTTGAAAACCGATTTATGTTGAAACACTATATAGAGCGTTTTTGAGCGCGAAATTTGACAACGTATCAAGTACTTTTTTCGTATACCACCTACGTCAAAAAATCTTTCCCCCTCAGACTGTACTCGGACAGTGACACTCCTCCCTAGACCCTCAATTCATTTGAATAGGTCCTTGACTAGGTTGAAAAGCGATTTATGTTGAAACGCTATATAGAGCGTTTTTGAGCGCAATTTGACAACGTATCAAGTACTCTTTTCGTATACCACCTGGGTCAAAAATTCTTTCCCTCTCAGACTGTACTCGGACAGTGACACTCCTCCCTAGACCCTCAATTCATTTGAATAAGTCCTTGACTAGGTTGAAAAGCGATTTATGTTGAAACACGATAAAGAGCGTTTTTGAGCGCGAAATTTGACAACGTATCAAGTACTCTTTTCGTATACCACCTAGGTCAAAAATTCGTTCCCTCTCAGACTGTACTCGGACAGTGACACTCCTCCCTTGACCCTCAATTCATTTGAATAAGTCCTTGACTAGGTTGAAAAGCGATTTATTTTGAAACACTATATAGAGCGTTTTTGAGCGCGAAATTTGACAACGTATCAAGTACTTTTTTCGTATACCACCTAGGTCAAAAATTCTTTCCCCCTCAGACTGTACTCGGACAGTGACACTCCTCCCTAGACCCTCAATTCATTTGAATAAGTCCTCGACTAGGTTGAAAAGCGATTTATGTTGAAACACTATATAGAGCGTTTTTGAGCGCGAAATTTGACAACGTATCAAGTACTTTTTTCGTATACCGCCTAGGTCAAAAATTCTTTCCCTGTCAGACTGTACTCGGACAGTGATACTCCTCCCTAGACCCTCAATTCATTTGAATAAGTCCTTGACTAGGTTGAAAAGCGATTTATGTTGAAACACTATATAGAGCGTTCTTGAGCGCGAAATTTGACAACGTATCAAGTACTTTTTTCGTATACCACCTAGGTCAAAAATTCTTTCCCCCTCAGACTGTACTTGGACAGTGACACTCCTCCCTAGACCCTCAATTCATTTGAATAAGTCCTTGACTAGGTTGAAAAGCGATTTATGTTGAAACACTATATAGAGCGTTTTTGAGCGCGAAATTTGACAACGTATCAAGTACTTTTTTCGTATACCACCTAGGTCAAAAATTCTTTCCCCCTCAGACTGTACTCGGACATTGACACTCCTCCCTAGACCCTCAATTCATTTGAATAGGTCCTTGACTAGGTTGAAAAGCGATTTATGTTGAAACACTATATAGAGCGTTTTTGAGCGCGAAATTTGACAACGTATCAAGTACTTTTTTCGTATACCACCTAGGACAAAAATTCTTTCCCCCTCAGACTGTACTCGGACAGTGACACTCCTCCCTAGACCCTCAATTCATATGAATAAGTCCTTGACTAGGTTGAAAAGCGATTTATGTTGAAACACTATATAGAGCGTTTTTGAGCGCGAAATTTGACAACGTATCAAGTACTCTTTTCGTATACCACCTAGGTCAAAAATTCTTTCCCTCTCAGACAGTACTCGGACAGTGATACTCCTCCCTAGACCCTCAATTCATTTGAATAAGTCCTTGACTAGGTTGAAAAGCGATTTATGTTGAAACACTATATAGAGCGTTTTTGAGCGCGAAATTTGACAACGTATCAAGTACTTTATTCGTATACCACCTAGGTCAAAAGTTCTTTCCCCCTCAGACTGTACTCGGACAGTGACACTCCTCCCTAGACCCTCAATTCATTTGAATAAGTCCTTGACTAGGTTGAAAAGCGATTTATGTTGAAACACTATATAGAGCGTTTTTGAGCGCGAAATTTGACAACGTATCAAGTACTTTTTTCGTATACCACCTAAGACAAAAATTCTTTCCCCCTCAGACTGTACTCGGACAGTGACACTCCTCCCTAGACCCTCAATTCATATGAATAAGTCCTTGACTAGGTTGAAAAGCGATTTATGTTGAAACACTATATAGAGCGTTTTTGAGCGCGAAATTTGACAACGTATCAAGTACTTTTTTCGTATACCACCTAAGTCAAAAATTCTTTCCCCCTCAGACTGTAATCGGACAGTGACACTCCTCCCTAGACCCTCATTTCATTTGAATAAGTCCTTGACTAAGTTGAAAAGCGATTTATGTTGAAACACTATATAGAGCACTTTTGAGCGCGAAATTTGACAACGTATCAAGTACTTTATTCGTATACCACCTAGATCAAAAATTCTTTCCCCCTCAGACTGTACTCGGACAGTGACACTCCTCCCTAGACCCTCAATTCATTTGAATAAGTCCTTGACTAGGTTGAAAAGCGATTTATGTTGAAACACTATATAGAGCGTTTTTGAGCGCGAAATTTGACAACGTATCAAGTACTTTTTTCGTATACCACCTAGGACAAAAATTCTTTCCCCCTCAGACTGTACTCGGACAGTGACACTCCTCCCTAGACCCTCAATTCATATGAATAAGTCCTTGACTAGGTTGAAAAGCGATTTATGTTGAAACACTATATAGAGCGTTTTTGAGCGCGAAATTTGACAACGTATCAAGTACTTTTTTCGTATACCACCTAAGTCAAAAATTCTTTCCCCCTCAGACTGTAATCGGACAGTGACACTCCTCCCTAGACCCTCAATTCATTTGAATAAGTCCTTGACTAGGTTGAAAAGCGATTTATGTTGAAACACTATATAGAGCACTTTTGAGCGCGAAATTTGACAACGTATCAAGTACTCTTTTCGTATACCACCTAGGTCAAAAAATCTTTCCCTCTCAGACTGTACTCGGACAGTGACACTTGTCACTAGACCCTCAAGTCATTTGAATAAGTCCTTGACTAGGTTGAAAAGCTATTTATGTTGAAACACTGTATAATATAGAGCGTTTTTGAGCGCGAAATTTGACAACGTATCAAGTACACTTTTCGTATACCACCTAGGTCAAAAATTCTTTCCCCCTCAGACTGTACTCGGACAGTGACACCCCTCCCTAGACCCTCAATTCATTTGAATAAGTCCTTGACTAGGTTGAAAAGCGATTTATGTTGAAACACTATATAGAGCGTTTTTGAGCGCGAAATTTGACAACGTATCAAGTACTTTTTTCGTATACCACCTAAGTCAAAAATTTTTTCCCCCTCAGACTGTGATCGGACAGTGACACTCCTCCCTAGACCCTTAATTCATTTGAATAAGTCCTTGACTAGGTTGAAAAGCGATTTATGTTGAAACACTATATAGAGCACTTTTGAGCGCGAAATTTGACAAGGTATCAAGTACTTTTTTCGTATACCACCTAGGTCAAAAAATCTTTCCCTCTCAGACTGTACTCGGACAGTGACACTTGTCACTAGACCCTCAAGTCATTTGAATAAGTCCTTGACTAGGTTGAAAAGCTATTTATGTTGAAACACTGTATAATATAGAGCGTTTTTGAGCGCGAAATTTGACAGCGTATCAAGTACTCTTTTCGTATACCACCTAGGTCAAAAATTCTTTCCCCCTCAAACTGTACTCGGACAGTGACACTCCTCCCTAGACCCTCAATTCATTTGAATAAGTCCTTGACTAGGTTGAAAAGCGATTTATGTTGAAACACTATATAGAGCGTTTTTGAGCGCGAAATTTGACAACGTATCAAGTACTTTTTTTCGTATACCACCTAGGTCAAAAATTCTTTCCCCCTCAGACTGTACTCGGACAGTGACACTCCTCCCTAGACCCTCAATTCATTTGAATAGGTCCTTGACTAGGTTGAAAAGCGATTTATGTTGAAACGCTATATAGAGCGTTTTTGAGCGCGAAATTTGACAACGTATCAAGTACACTTTTCGTATACCACCTAGGTCAAAAATTCTTTCCCCCTCAGACTGTACTCGGACAGTGACACTCCTCCCTAGACCCTCAATTCATTTGAATAAGTCCTTGACTAGGTTGAAAAGCGATTTATGTTGAAACACTATATAGAGCGTTTTTGAGCGCGAAATTTGACAACGTATCAAGTACTTTTTTCGTATACCACTTAGGTCAAAAATTCTTTCCGCCTCAGACTGTACTCGGACAGTGACACTCCTCCCTAGACCCTCATTTCATTTGAATAGGTCCTTGACTAGGTTGAAAAGCGATTTATGTTGAAACGCTATATAGAGCGTTTTTGAGCGCGAAATTTGACAACGTATCAAGTACACTTTTCGTATACCACCTAGGTCAAAAATTCTTTCCCCCTCAGACTGTACTCGGACAGTGACACTCCTCCCTAGACCCTCAATTCATTTGAATAAGTCCTTGACTAGGTTGAAAAGCGATTTATGTTGAAACACTATAAAGAGCGTTTTTGAGCGCGAAATTTGACAACGTATCAAGTACTTTTTTCGTATACCACTTAGGTCAAAAATTCTTTCCGCCTCAGACTGTACTCGGACAGTGACACTCCTCCCTAGACCCTCATTTCATTTGAATAAGTCCTTGACTAGGTTGAAAAGCGATTTATGTTGAAACACTATATAGAGCGTTTTTGAGCGCGAAATTTGACAACGTATCAAGTACTCTTTTCGTATACCACCTAGGTCAAAAATTCTTTCCCCCTCAGACTGTACTCGGACAGTGACACTCCTCCCTAGACCCTCAATTCATTTGAATAAGTCCTTGACTAGGTTGAAAAGCGATTTATGTTGAAACACTATATAGAGCGTTTTTGAGCGCGAAATTTGACAACGTATCAAGTACTTTTTTCGTATACCACCTAAGTCAAAAATTCTTTCCCCCTCAGACTGTAATCGGACAGTGACACTCCTCCCTAGAACCTCAATTCATTTGAATAAGTCCTTGACTAGGTTGAAAAGCGATTTATGTTGAAACACTATATAGAGCGTTTTTGAGCGCGAAATTTGACAACGTATCAAGTACTCTTTTCGTATACCACCTAGGTCAAAAACTCTTCCCCTCTCAGACTGTACTCGGACGGTGAAACCCGTCACTAGACCCTCAAGTCATTTGAATAGGTCCTTGACTAGGTTGAAAATTGATTTAAGTTGAAACGCTATATAGAGCGTTTTTGAGCGCGAAATTTGACAACGTATCAAGTACTCTTTTCGTATACCACCTAGGTCAAAAATTCTTTCCCCCTCAGACTGTACTCGGACAGTGACACTCCTCACTAGACCCTCAATTCATTTGAATAAGTCCTTGACTAGGTTGAAAAGCTATTTATGTTGAAACACTATATAATATAGAGCGTTTTTGAGCGCGAATATGGACAACGTATCAATTACTCCTTTCGTATACCACCTAGGTCAAAAATTCTTTCCCCCTCAGACTGTACTCGGACAGTGACACTCCTCCCTAGACCCTCAATTCATTTGAATAAGTCCTTGACTAGGTTGAAAAGCGATTTATGTTGAAACACTATATAGAGCGTTTTTGAGCGCGAAATTTGACAACGTATCAAGTACTTTTTTCGTATACCACCTAGGTCAAAAATTCTTTCCCCCTCAGACTGTACTCGGACAGTGACACTCCTCCTCAGACCCTCAATTCATTTGAATAGGTCCTTGACTAGGTTGAAAATTGATTTAAGTTGAAACGCTATATAGAGCGTTTTTGAGCGCGAAATTTGACAACGTATCAAGTACTCTTTTCGTATACCACCTAGGTCAAAAATTCTTTCCCCCTCAGACTGTACTCGGACAGTGACACTCCTCACTAGACCCTCAATTCATTTGAATAAGTCCTTGACTAGGTTGAAAAGCGATTTATGTTGAAACACTATATAGAGCGTCTTTGAGCGCGAAATTTGACAACGTATCAACTACTTTTTTCGTATACCACCTAGGTCAAAAATTCTTTCCCCCTCAGACTGTACTCGGACAGTGACACTCCTCCCTAGACCCTCATTTCATTTGAATAGGTCCTTGACTAGGTTGAAAAGCGATTTATGTTGAAACGCTATATAGAGCGTTTTTGAGCGCGAAATTTGACAACGTATCAAGTACTCTTTTCGTATACCACCTAGGTCAAAAATTCTTTCCCTCTCAGACTGTACTCGGACAGTGACACTCGTTACTAGACCCTCAAGTCATTTGAATAAGTCCTTGACTAGGTTGAAAAGCTATTTATGTTGAAACACTATATAATATAGAGCGTTTTTGAGCGCGAAATTTGACAACGTATCAAGTACTCTTTTCGTATACCACCTAGGTCAAAAATTCTTTCCCTCTCAGACTGTACTCAGACAGTGACACTCGTCACTAGACCCTCAAGTCATTTGAATAAGTCCTTGACTAGGTTGAAAAGCTATTTATGTTGAAACACTATATAATATAGAGCGTTTTTGAGCGCGAAATTTGACAACGTACCAAGTACTCTTTTCGTATACCACCTAGGTCAAAAATTCTTTCCCCCTCAGACTGTACTCGGACAGTGACACTTCTCCCTAGACCCTCAATTCATTTGAATAGGTCCTTGACTAGGTTGAAAAGCGATTTATGTTGAAACACTATATAGAGCGTTTTTGAGCGCGAAATTTGACAACGTATCAAGTACTCTTTTCGTATACCACCTAGGTCAAAAATTTTTTCCCTCTCAGACTGTACTCGGACAGTGACACTCGTCACTAGAACCTCAAGTCATTTGAATAAGTCCTTGACTAGGTTGAAAAGCTATTTATGTTGAAACACTATATAATATAGAGCGTTTTTGAGCGCGAAATTTGACAACGTATCAAGTACTCTTTTCGTATACCACCTAGGTCAAAAATTCTTTCCCCCTCAGACTGTACTCGGACAGTGACACTCCTCCCTAGACCCTCAATTCATTTGAATAGGTCCTTGACTAGGTTGAAAAGCGATTTATGTTGAAACACTATATAGAGCGTTTTTGAGCGCGAAATTTGACAACGTATCAAGTACTCTTTTCGTATACCACCTAGGTCAAAAACTCTTTCCCTCTCAGACTGTACTCGGACAGTGACACTCCTCCCTAGACCCTCATTTCATTTGAATAGGTCCTTGACTAGGTTGAAAAGCGATTTATGTTGAAACGCTATATAGAGCGTTTTTGAGCGCGAAATTTGACAACGTATCAAGTACACTTTTCGTATACCACCTAGGTCAAAAATTCTTTCCCCCTCAGACTGTACTCGGACAGTGACACTCCTCCCTAGACCCTCAATTCATTTGAATAAGTCCTTGACTAGGTTGAAAAGCGATTTATGTTGAAACACTATATAGAGCGTTTTTGAGCGCGAAATTTGACAACGTATCAAGTACTTTTTTCGTATACCACTTAGGTCAAAAATTCTTTCCGCCTCAGACTGTACTCGGACAGTGACACTCCTCCCTAGACCCTCATTTCATTTGAATAAGTCCTTGACTAGGTTGAAAAGCGATTTATGTTGAAACACTATATAGAGCGTTTTTGAGCGCGAAATTTGACAACGTATCAAGTACTCTTTTCGTATACCACCTAGGTCAAAAATTCTTTCCCCCTCAGACTGTACTCGGACAGTGACACTCCTCCCTAGACCCTCAATTCATTTGAATAAGTCCTTGACTAGGTTGAAAAGCGATTTATGTTGAAACACTATATAGAGCGTTTTTGAGCGCGAAATTTGACAACGTATCAAGTACTCTTTTCGTATACCACCTAGGTCAAAAATTCTTTCCCCCTCAGACTGTACTCGGACAGTGACACTCCTCCCTAGACCCTCAATTCATTTGAATAAGTCCTTGACTAGGTTGAAAAGCGATTTATGTTGAAACACTATATAGAGCGTTTTTGAGCGCGAAATTTGACAACGTATCAAGTACTCTTTTCGTATACCACCTAGGTCAAAAACTCTTCCCCTCTCAGACTGTACTGGGACGGTGAAACCCGTCACTAGACCCTCAAGTCATTTGAATGAGTCCTTGACTAGGTTGAAAAGCTATTTATGTTGAAACACTATATAATATAGAGCGTTTTTGAGCGCGAATATGGACAACGTATCAAGTAATCCTTTCGTATACCACCTAGGTCTAAAATTCTTTCCCCCTCAGACTGTACTCGGACAGTGACACTCCTCCCTAGACCCTCAATTCATTTGAATAAGTCCTTGACTAGGTTGAAAAGCGATTTATGTTGAAACACTATATAGAGCGTTTTTGAGCGCGAAATTTGACAACGTATCAAGTACTTTTTTCGTATACCACCTAGGTCAAAAATTCTTTCCCCCTCAGACTGTACTCGGACAGTGACACTCCTCCCTAGACCCTCAATTCATTTGAATAGGTCCTTGACTAGGTTGAAAATTGATTTAAGTTGAAACGCTATATAGAGCGTTTTTGAGCGCGAAATTTGACAACGTATCAAGTACTCTTTTCGTATACCACCTAGGTCAAAAATTCTTTCCCCCTCAGACTGTACTCGGTCAGTGACACTCCTCACTAGACCCTCAATTCATTTGAACAAGTCCTTGACTAGGTTGAAAAGCGATTTATGTTGAAACACTATATAGAGCGTTTTTGAGCGCGAAATTTGACAACGTATCAACTACTTATTTCGTATACCACCTAGGTCAAAAATTCTTTCCCCCTCGGACTGTACTCGGACAGTGACACTCCTCCCTAGACCCTCATTTCATTTGAATAGGTCCTTGACTAGGTTGAAAAGCGATTTATGTTGAAACGCTATATAGAGCGTTTTTGAGCGCGAAATTTGACAACGTATCAAGTACTCTTTTCGTATACCACCTAGGTCAAAAATTCTTTCCCTCTCAGACTGTACTCGGACAGTGACACTCGTTACTAGACCCTCAAGTCATTTGAATAAGTCCTTGACTAGGTTGAAAAGCTATTTATGTTGAAACACTATATAATATAGAGCGTTTTTGAGCGCGAAATTTGACAACGTATCAAGTACTCTTTTCGTATACCACCTAGGTCAAAAATTCTTTCCCTCTCAGACTGTACTCAGACAGTGACACTCGTCACTAGACCCTCAAGTCATTTGAATAAGTCCTTGACTAGGTTGAAAAGCTATTTATGTTGAAACACTATATAATATAGAGCGTTTTTGAGCGCGAAATTTGACAACGTACCAAGTACTCTTTTCGTATACCACCTAGGTCAAAAATTCTTTCCCCCTCAGACTGTACTGGGACAGTGACACTTCTCCCTAGACCCTCAATTCATTTGAATAGGTCCTTGACTAGGTTGAAAAGCGATTTATGTTGAAACACTATATAGAGCGTTTTTGAGCGCGAAATTTGACAACGTATCAAGTACTCTTTTCGTATACCACCTAGGTCAAAAATTCTTTCCCTCTCAGACTGTACTCGGACATTGACACTCGTCACTAGAACCTCAAGTCATTTGAATAAGTCCTTGACTAGGTTGAAAAGCTATTTATGTTGAAACACTATATAATATAGAGCGTTTTTGAGCGCGAAATTTGACAACGTATCAAGTACTCTTTTCGTATACCACCTAGGTCAAAAATTCTTTCCCCCTCAGACTGTACTCGGACAATGACACTCCTCCCTAGACCCTCAATTCATTTGAATAGGTCCTTGACTAGGTTGAAAAGCGATTTATGTTGAAACACTATATAGAGCGTTTTTGAGCGCGAAATTTGACAACGTATCAAGTACTCTTTTCGTATACCACCTAGGTCAAAAACTATTTCCCTCTCAGACTGTACTCGGACAGTGACACTCGTCACTAGACCCTCAAGTCATTTGAATAAGTCCTTGACTAGGTTGAAAAGCGATTTATGTTGAAACACTATATAGAGCGTTTTTGAGCGCGAAATTTGACAACGTATCAACTACTTATTTCGTATACCACCTAGGTCAAAAATTCTTTCCCCCTCAGACTGTACTCGGACAATGACACTCCTCCCTAGACCCTCAATTCATTTGAATAGGTCCTTGACTAGGTTGAAAAGCGATTTATGTTGAAACACTATATAGAGCGTTTTTGAGCGCGAAATTTGACAACGTATCAAGTACTCTTTTCGTATACCACCTAGGTCAAAAATTCTTTCCCCCTCAGACTGTACTCGGACAATGACACTCCTCCCTAGACCCTCAATTCATTTGAATAGGTCCTTGACTAGGTTGAAAAGCGATTTATGTTGAAACACTATATAGAGCGTTTTTGAGCGCGAAATTTGACAACGTATCAAGTACTCTTTTCGTATACCACCTAGGTCAAAAACTATTTCCCTCTCAGACTGTACTCAGACAGTGACACTCGTCACTAGACCCTCAAGTCATTTGAATAAGTCCTTGACTAGGTTGAAAAGCTATTTATGTTGAAACACTATATAATATAGAGCGTTTTTGAGCGCGAAATTTGACAACGTACCAAGTACTCTTTTCGTATACCACCTAGGTCAAAAATTCTTTCCCCCTCAGACTGTACTCGGACAGTGACACTTCTCCCTAGACCCTCAATTCATTTGAATAGGTCCTTGACTAGGTTGAAAAGCGATTTATGTTGAAACACTATATAGAGCGTTTTTGAGCGCGAAATTTGACAACGTATCAAGTACTCTTTTCGTATACCACCTAGGTCAAAAATTCTTTCCCTCTCAGACTGTACTCGGACATTGACACTCGTCACTAGAACCTCAAGTCATTTGAATAAGTCCTTGACTAGGTTGAAAAGCTATTTATGTTGAAACACTATATAATATAGAGCGTTTTTGAGCGCGAAATTTGACAACGTATCAAGTACTCTTTTCGTATACCACCTAGGTCAAAAATTCTTTCCCCCTCAGACTGTACTCGGACAATGACACTCCTCCCTAGACCCTCAATTCATTTGAATAGGTCCTTGACTAGGTTGAAAAGCGATTTATGTTGAAACACTATATAGAGCGTTTTTGAGCGCGAAATTTGACAACGTATCAAGTACTCTTTTCGTATACCACCTAGGTCAAAAACTATTTCCCTCTCAGACTGTACTCGGACAGTGACACTCGTCACTAGACCCTCAAGTCATTTGAATAAGTCCTTGACTAGGTTGAAAAGCTATTTATGTTGAAACACTATATAATATAGAGCGTTTTTGAGCGCGAAATTTGACAACCTATCAAGTACTCTTTTCGTATACCACCTAGGTCAAAAATTCGTTCCCCCTCAGACTGTACTCGCACAGTGACACTCCTCCCTAGACCCTCAATTCATTTGAATAGGTCCTTGACTAGGTTGAAAAGCGATTTATGTTGAAACGCTAGATAGAGCGTTTTTGAGCGCGAAATTTGACAACGTATCAAGTACTCTTTTCGTATACCACCTAGGTCAAAAATTCTTTCCCCCTCAGAATGTACTCGGACAGTGACACTCCTCCCTAGACCCTCAATTCATTTGAATAAGTCCTTGACTAAGTTGAAAAGCGATTTATGTTGAAACACTATATAGAGCGTTTTTGAGCGCGAAATTTGACAACGTATCAAGTACTCTTTTCGTATACCACCTAGGTCAAAAATTCTTTCCCTCTCAGACTGTACTTGGACAGTGACACTCGTCACTAGACCCTCAAGTCATTTGAATTAGTCCTTGACTAGGTTGAAAAGCTACTTATGTTGAAACACTATATAGTATAGAGCGTTTTTGAGCGCGAAATTTGACAACGTATCAAGTACTCTTTTCGTATACCACCTAGGTCAAAAATTCTTTCCCCCTCAGAATGTACTCGGACAGTGACACTCCTCCCTAGACCCTCAATTCATTTGAATAGGTCCTTGACTAGGTTGAAAAGCGATTTATGTTGAAACACTATATAGAGCGTTTTTGAGCGCGAAATTTGACAACGTATCAAGTACTCTTTTCGTATACCACCTAGGTCAAAAATTCTTTCCCTCTCAGACTGTACTCGGACAGTGACACTCGTCACTAGACCCTCAAGTCATTTGAATAAGTCCTTGACTAGGTTGAAAAGCTATTTATGTTGAAACACTATATAATATAGAGCGTTTTTGAGCGCGAAATTTGACAACGTATCAAGTACTCTTTTCGTATACCACCTAGGTCAAAAATTCTTTCCCCTTCAGACTGTACTCGGACGGTGACACTCTTCCCTAGACCCTCAATTCATTTGAATAAGTCCTTGACTAGGTTGAAAAGCGATTTATGTTGAAACACTATATAGAGCGTTTTTGAGCGCGAAATTTGACAACGTATCAAGTACTGTTTTCGTATACCACCTAGGTCAAAAATTCTTCCCCCTCAGACTGTACTCGGACAGTGACACTCCTCCCTAGACCCTCAATTTATTTGAATAAGTCCTTGACTAGGTTGAAAAGCGATTTATGTTGAAACACTATTTAGAGCGTTTTTGAGCGCGAAATTTGACAACGTATCAAGTACTTTTTTCGTATACCACCTAGGTCAAAAATTCTTTCCCCCTCAGACTGTACTCGGACAGTGACACTCCTCCCTAGACCCTCAATTCATTTGAATAAGTCCTTGACTAGGTTGAAAAGCGATTTATGTTGAAACACTATATAGAGCGTTTTTGAGCGCGAAATTTGACAACGTATCAAGTACTCTTTTCGTATACCACCTAGGTCAAAAATTCTTCCCCCTCAGACTGTACTCGGACAGTGACACTCCTCCCTAGACCCTCAATTCATTTGAATAGGTCCTTGACTAGGTTGAAAAGCGATTTATGTTGAAACACTATATAGAGCGTTTTTGAGCGCGAAATTTGACAACGTATCAAGTACTTTTTTCGTATACCACCTAGGTCAAAAATTCTTCCCCCTCAGACTGTACTCGGACAGTGACACTCCTCCCTAGACCCTCAATTCATTTGAATAGGTCCTTGACTAGGTTGAAAAGCGATTTATGTTGAAACGCTATATAGAGCGTTTTTGAGCGCGAAATTTGACAACGTATCAAGTACTCTTTTCGTATACCACCTAGGTCAAAAATTCTTTCCCTCTCAGACTGTACTAGGACAGTGACACTCGTCACTAGACCCTCAAGTCATTTGAATAAGTCCTTGACTAGGTTGAAAAGCTATTTATGTTGAAACACTATATAATATAGAGCGTTTTTGAGCGCGAAATTTGACAACGTATCAAGTACTCTTTTCGTATACCACCTAGGTCAAAAATTCCTTCCCCCTCAGACTGTACTCGGACAGTGACACTCCTCCCTAGACCCTCAATTCATTTGAATAGGTCCTTGACTAGGTTGAAAAGCGATTTATGTTGAAACACTATATAGAGCGTTTTTGAGCGCGAAATTTGACAACGTATCAGGTACTCTTTTCGTATACCACCTAGGTCAAAAATTCTTTCCCTTTCAGACTGTACTCGGACAGTGACACTCGTCACTAGACCCTCAAGTCATTTGAATAAGTCCTTGACTAGGTTGAAAAGCTATTTATGTTGAAACACTATATAATATAGAAAGTTTTTGAGCGCGAAATTTGACAACGTATCAAGTACTCTTTTCGTATACCACCTAGGTCAAAAATTCTTTCCCCCTCAGACTGTACTCGGACAGTGACACTCCTCCCTAGACCCTCAATTCATTTGAATAGGTCCTTGACTAGGTTGAAAAGCGATTTATGTTGAAACACTATATAGAGCGTTTTTGAGCGCGAAATTTGACAACGTATCAAGTACTCTTTTCGTATACCACTTAGGTCAAAAATTCTTTCCCCCTCAGACTGTACTCGGACAGTGACACTCGTCACTAGACCCTCAAGTCATTTGAATAAGTCCTTGACTAGGTTGAAAAGCTATTTATGTTGAAACACTATATAATATAGAGCGTTTTTGAGCGCGAAATTTGACAACGTATCAAGTACTCTTTTCGTATACCACCTAGGTCAAAAATTCTTTCCCCCTCAGACTGTACTCGCACAGTGACACTCCTCCCTAGACCCTCAATTCATTTGAATAAGTCCTTGACTAGGTTGAAAAGCGATTTATGTTGAAACACTATATAGAGCCTTTTTGAGCGCGAAATTTGACAACGTATCAAGTACTCTTTTCGTATTCTACCTAGGTCAAAAATTCTTTCCCCCTCAGACTGTACTCGGACAGTGACACTCCTCCCTAGACCCTCAATTCAATTGAACAAGTCCTTGACTAGGTTGAAAAGCGATTTATGTTGAAACACTATATAGAGCGTTTTTGAGCGCGAAATTTGACAACGTATCAAGTACTTTATTCGTATACCACCTAGGTCAAAAGTTCTTTCCCCCTCAGACTGTACTCGGACAGTGACACTCCTCCCTAGACCCTCAATTCATTTGAATAAGTCCTTGACTAGGTTGAAAAGCGATTTATGTTGAAACACTATATAGAGCGTTTTTGAGCGCGAAATTTGACAACGTATCAAGTACTCTTTTCGTATACCACTTAGGTCAAAAATTCTTTCCCCCTCAGACTGTACTCGGACAGTGACACTCGTCACTAGACCCTCAAGTCATTTGAATAAGTCCTTGACTAGGTTGAAAAGCTATTTATGTTGAAACACTATATAATATAGAGCGTTTTTGAGCGCGAAATTTGACAACGTATCAAGTACTCTTTTCGTATACCACCTAGGTCAAAAATTCTTTCCCCCTCAGACTGTACTCGCACAGTGACACTCCTCCCTAGACCCTCAATTCATTTGAATAAGTCCTTGACTAGGTTGAAAAGCGATTTATGTTGAAACACTATATAGAGCCTTTTTGAGCGCGAAATTTGACAACGTATCAAGTACTCTTTTCGTATTCTACCTAGGTCAAAAATTCTTTCCCCCTCAGACTGTACTCGGACAGTGACACTCCTCCCTAGACCCTCAATTCAATTGAACAAGTCCTTGACTAGGTTGAAAAGCGATTTATGTTGAAACACTATATAGCGAGTTTTTGAGCGCGAAATTTGACAACGTATCAAGTACTTTTTTCGTATACCACCTAGGTCAAAAATTCTTTCGTTCTCAGACTGTACTCAGACTGTGACACTCCTCCCTAGACCCTCAATTCATTTGAATAAGTCCTTGACTAGGTTGAAAAGCGATTTATGTTGAAACACTATATAGAGCGTTTTTGAGCGCGAAATTTGACAACGTATCAAGTACTCTTTTCGTATACCACCTAGGTCAAAAATTCTTTCTCCCTCAGACTGCAATCGGACAGTGACACTCCTCCCTAGACCCTCAATTCATTTGAACAAGTCCTTGACAAGGTTGAAAAGCGATTTATGTTGAAACACTATATAGCGCGTTTTTGAGCCAGACACAACTACGAGTACTACTACTACGTAGCACTACTACTAGTACTACTACTACACCAGACCAACCAAATACACCAGACCAGACTACCAGACCACAGATCATCGACCTATAACAAGTTTAGCGCTTCTACACCAGAAGCAACTACTACGACTACTACACCAGACCGACCACACTATTGGTCCGTTCCCCCAAATTTTTGGGTGACAGCACAAGCCAAATTAAACGTCTAGAACATTCTGTGCTCAGCACATTACCTTGTGAGCTCAACTACTAAAAACCTTTGCCTTGCTATGGGAGTACAACACTTTGCACTCCAACTCATAATAAAAATACGCTTCTAAAGCTAAAATAGGCCTATTTTCCGATTAAGAGGTGTAATATTTGAAGTTAACTCACGTATCACGATGCGTGTCTGTGTTGCACAATTGGAGGAGAACTTGTTTGATCAGTTTCAGTAAATTATTTTACAATCAATCTGAAATAATTAAGGTTTTGAAGTACAAACGTGAAGCGTACCCAGTCACTAATAAGGCAAAATGACCGTATGTTTCAAGGCCAATTTCTCAAAAACGACTGAAAGAAATTACACCAAATTTACAGGAATTAAAGTACGGCTCATGGTGAGTTCAAATCAACAAACAGATCCAAAATCGGTTGGCACTACGACGAGTTATTAGCGAAACTAAGTGCGGAACCAAAGTCCAAAATTGACCCAAAACGACTGACGTTTCGCTAAAACACACATTAATTTCTCAATAACGCCTGAACGAAATTACACGAAATTTACAGGAGCTAAAGTACGGCTCATGGTGAGTTCAAATCAGCAAACAGATCCAAAATCGGTTCACTCTACGAGGAGATATTTCAAAATTAAGGTACCGTACCAATGACCAATATGGGACCTGGTCCGACCACAGTTCGCTAAATAAATCATTAAAATTTCGGAATAATGAAAAATAAAAACATATACACATACTCTCCACTAACACACGGATCTGAAACACTAAAAATTGTAGTCTGAATCAAGATATAACAAGTTAAATATCGTACTCGAGGTAGTGCTTCTCTCCTCAGGAGCGAAAACTGGGGTCAAATTTCCTGGCCAATTTCTCAAAAACGGCTGTACAAAAACAAACGCCCTTAGTACCAATTGTAGCACTGCTTGAGACACAAGTCATATCAAAAAATGAGCCCAATCGGTGCACTCTTCAAGGAATTATAGCAAAAAATAGGTACCGTACCAAATGACCATAGAGGAGAGATGCACCACCTTCAGAGCTAAAATTGAACATCTAAACATCAAAAAACGCTATATAAAGTATACATATTCAGAATCTACATTAGACGGGCTATTCAGAACACTAATTTTGCAACCTGAAGTAACAAAATTCAAAGCTTCAAAACTGGTGCCGGATGGTGTCAACCGCTTCTGGGGCTAAAATCGACGGCAAGTTTACTGGCCAATTTCTCTAAAACGGCCCAACCAAAACAAACCCCCTTCGTACACTTTGTAGCACTGCTTGAGATACGTATTATATTAAAAAATGAGCACAATCGGTACATTCTTCAAAGAGTTATAGCAATTATAAGGTACCGTACCAAATGCCTAGAAAAGCGAGGTGACCGCTCTGCAGACTGAAAATTGACCACCTAAACTACATAAAATACTATATAAAATATATATGGGGATACTCCCCACTAACTGAGGATTCTGAAACACTAACACTTGTTGGGTAAATCGCGTGTTTTGTTGTACCGAAATTTGGGTCACCCAAAATAGCCCGAAAATTCGACCTATTTCAAATTTGAACATTAATAACTTTTTGATTAGGCCGATTTGGGAAACCAACCAAACACTGCAAGCAAGAAGGGTTCAGTGCTAACAAAATGCGACCACTCCCGTTTGATTTGGTCAAGTACTTTAGAAAATATTAACAAAATACTGTTCTGTACCCCATTTTTTGGGCTAAAATCGAAGCCCAAGATCTCCGGAACCGACGTAAAAACAACGTGAAACAGTGTTCCCGGCGTATTTTTGGGTGTAATTCTGGTCCACTTCCACGTTCTAGGTCACGGCAAACCTTCATGGTGAGGTGGGAAAAAAATTTCCCACCTCACCATGAAGGTTATGAAGTTTTGTGTGTTTTGACATAAAACAACATCCACAGAAATTTGATGAAATCGTGAAAAAAGAAAAATTGTTGATTTAATCCCATTGTTTGATACAAATAGCTTCAACAACCTAAATAGTGCCTAGAAAACACAAAACGCACGCCGAAAAACTTGTTCAATTGCGCAAAACACCACTTCAGCCATAAAATTTGAGAAGAGATTTGTTTTTCCACATTCATCATTGAATAACAGTTCTAAAGAAAATTCTCAGGACTAAGACTAGCCATTCTAGAAACAAACGTCTCAAAAGCAACAAATTAGGCCATTAATCACTCGTTTTGGTCAAAAAATGAATGAGAAAATCGAAAAAGTACAAAACATTAAGTTCCTTTTTCAATGTGCTAAAACAATTTCCTTCCTCCAATTTCTTCATTAGGCCGACCTGAGAAACCAAGAAACACTGCAATCAAGAAATGTTTAGGACCAACAAAATGCGACAATGCCCGTCTAATTTGGTTAAGCAGTTTGGGAGGAATCGGCAAACGCATGAAGCGTAACCCCGCATTTTGGTCTAATGGGAGACACCAACTTCTCAAACAATTAAGCAGAATGGCTGAAAATGGTGCCACGTTGACAATACTGAACGCAATTTGAGTCCAGTCAGTAGTTATGAACATCCAAGACCTCTACTGTGGAGTGGGAAAAATCCCACCACGCTCTATAGGCCAGGGTGTTTTGTGTGATTTGACAAAAGAGAACTCTAACAAAAATTTCATGATTTAGCAAAAAAATGAAAAATTGTTGAATTCCCAAAAATTAAGGATTCGAAAAGCTTCAGCGACCCAAGAAAAGACTAAATGACAGAATTTGTAGGCAACAATAACCCAAATTAGAAGAGAAACTACATCAGTACTAAAAACATTTAGAACATCATTATTTTCTTAAAAATAAAAATTTTTTAAAAATTACAGCTTGAAAACGTTCTGAGCAGAACATTTTAGACAACAATTAAAGACTGCAGACCTTTACAAAGGTCACAGTTAACAAAAGGAGACTTTGACCGGCCAAATTGACGGAGTAATTCAGGAAAAACAGTCAGAAACAAAAAGCGTGCCCCCGAAAATATAATTTTTCCTTCAATTTTTTTCAAATTTAAACATTATTAACTTTTTGATTAGGCCGATTTGAGAAACCGACTGTACACTGCAAGCACGAATAATTTAGTGTTAACAAAATGCGACTATTCCCGTACAATTGGTACAGTGTTTTTGGAGAAATCATTGATGAGATGAATCGTACTCCAATTTTTTGGCTATTGGGAGAGCCCAATTTCACGCAAAATCTTGCAAAACGGATAAAAATGGTGCTACGTAGACAAACTTGAACGCAATTCAAGACCACTCAGTAGTTACTGAACAACCAAAACCTCTACTGCGAAGTGGGAAAAAATTTCCACCTCGCCCTAAAGGCCAGGATGTTTTGTGTGTTTTGATAAAAAAGAACTCAAACAATAAATTCATGATTTCGAAAAGAATGGAAAAAGAATGAATTCCCAAAAACAAAGGATGTGAGAAACTTCAAGGACCATAGCAACGCCTAAATAACACAGTTTGCAAGCAACAATAAACCAATTAGAAGCAAAACTACATCAGTACTGAAAAACATTTAAAACATGATTTTTTTTTAATTTTTGAAATTTGCAGCTTAATAACGTTCTGAGCAGGACTTTTTAGACAACAATTAAATGCTGCAGACCTTTGCAATGCTTACAATCAACAAAAGCGACTATGACCTGCCAAATTGGCAGAGTAGTTCAGGAAAAATCGTCAGAAACATTAAGCTGCCCCAAAAATAAAGTTTTTACTTCATTTTTTCAAATTTAAACACCAATAAATTATTGCTTAGGCCAATTTGAGAAACCAACTAAAAACTGCATGCAATGAAAATTTACGATCAACAAAACGCGACAGTGCCCGTACATTTGGTTCAGTAGTTTTGGAGAAATTGTCAAACACATGAAGCGTACCGCAATTTTTGGGCTAATGGGAGACATCCATTTCTGGCAAAACGACCAAAAACATTGCCACGTGGACAATTTTGAACCCAATTCAAGTCCACTGAGTAGGTATTGAACAACAAAGACCTCCACTGCGAAATTGGAAAAAAATTCCCACATCGCCCTAGAGACCGGGTTGTTTTGTTTGATTTGACAAAAACAACTCGAACAAGAATTATTAGAAGCACCGGAAAACCGAAACGACAACTTTTTGACACAATTTTTTTCTTGCTATGTGATGATTTAGGGATTGGTTGAATGAACTAATATATCGTTTTGTACAATTAGTTTGTTGTGGTACATTGTGAAAAATCAGTAATAAAAAAAATCCGACTGTTGTTTTCTCTTTGTACTTAAAAAGAAACATTACTTGCATAAGATCAAAAACGGAGCTGATGTTTGATATACTAGAAATTTGAAGTCAATTTTTTTAGATGATGACTAAACTATAAATCCAATGAAAGAAGAACAAAAAAATGGAACTCCAAAAACACACCAACATTTTTTAGAATGAAAAAACTTCAAGGACATTTACACCAATAGCTATCAACTGAAGGCATCATAAACGTTTATTAAAATCTCAATAGGAAGATATTTAGACCGCACCATAAATAATCGGAAATTTTTACGACAACAAAAACATGCTAAAGTACCGATAGGATCAGTAACAAAAAATTTCCAAAAAATGTTTGTTTCTCTAAAAATAATTATTTTAAAGAAAAATGAGAAAGAGATTGAAAGTGTTTTTGTCTTAAATTAGGTAAATTGAACTTTAAAAAGACTGATTTGATTGCCTCGAGTTGTCTCTAGTTATTTGTCGGAAATTTAATTTTGAATTCAAAATCTTGCAAGAAACTTGCAAGATTCTTGCAAGACTTCACATTCAAAAGGCGTGTTCAAAAAAAGTCAATTAAGTTCAGTTTTGCTGATCAAAAAAACTGATATCAGTCATTTCATTTGGGTTTCAGTTAGTTTCAGCCACCAATTAAACACAAATAAACTTTCCAGAATTCAAAAACTTGCAAGATTCTTGCAAGATTCTTGCAAGTTTTTGAATCCGAGCTAATTTTTTTTTTCATTGAATTCGGTTTTGTAATTTGTTTAATAAACAAAAGTTTGCTTCAAAGATGTTTCCTAAAACATTTGTACCCCGATTTATTTTTTTGCCTTGATTGATATCTTGCAAGATTCTTGCAAGAATCTTGAAAGTTTTGAATCATCTTGCAAGATTCTTGCAAGATTTGAATCCGCTCATCACTAGGGCTGCACATAGCAGCAAGTTACTATCATCATTGAACGAGTCTAATGACTAGTCTAATTGCAAAACTAGGTAGCAGTACTGATTGAGGGCTATGATTATAAGATATGTTATATTTTTCAGTCTTGTTCAAGACATAGTAAGTCTTGATCAATGTAATGACCAAGACTTGTTAGTTTAACTCAAAGTTTTGAACGAGAAATGCATATCTGAACTCAATTCATGATCAGGACTTACAAAGTCTAAATCTAAGTGTTGGCAGTCGAAAATGGCTGAAAAACATCAAAAAAGCAGAAAGAAGGACGTTAAAAAAGACAAGAAACAAAAAATAGCAAATAGCCGGGAAAATATGACAAATAGCTAGGCAAAGGGTCAAAATCAGCCAAACAACAAAATTAACCGGCAAAGTGCTGAGAATAGCCAAAAGATGCCACAAATCTATTATCCGTAAGGTGGCATACTATACGTAACTGAGGGCAGCATTGGGTTCCAAAAAAGTTGGTATTGGGGTAAAGCATTCGGTATTCAGCTCAAACTTTAGTTGAATTCATTGGATTGTCGTTTGGGTAGAGCAATATTTGTTACATTTATCGGGTCGATAACGCTCTGGATGAGAGGGCCCCCTTACGGTGTTCCTCTTTCCACTATTCTGCCCTTAGAACAAACGTTCGACTTTGCAAAATCTGAAAAATTGGGAAATGTCGTATTGATCCTCGTTTTTAGTGCCCTCAAAAAAGTTTCTAAAAATAATGCAAAAGTTGTGGCACGCTGCAGACTTCTTTGAAATTAAAATTGTTTCTCGAAAATTTTTTGAAAAGTTAATTTTGACTTGGGAATCTACTTTTAAGTGTTACCGATACTTGACCAAAACCCGCTAGACTTCTAAGGCTTATATTAAGACTTGCCCAGTACTGAACAAAGACATAGGACTTTTTTACAAACTTAGACTTGTAACTTAACAAAGTGGCAACTAGAATGTTTTTGGCTTCTGATTCATGTTTTTTACTCTTGTGAGAATTGCGTATGCCCTTTTAAACTCATCGTTGTATGTCAATTTTATCAATCACTTCTTTTCCAACTTCTGCACTGCTTAATTCCGCACGTTCCCAAATAAGTTTTGCAGGTTTGATTAAGAAGTGTTTTTCACTTGGCTGTTTCAACGTTTTCCAAAAAAGACTTTTTTTTTCACTTTTTCTGTGAACAATAAATGCTTCAGTATTGAATACACTTGTGATTACTTTTTTTCTCGTTTAGTTACAATTTTTTCTAATATTTTTAGCTTCTCTACCCTTAAAAAACGCTCTAGAACAATAGCAGTTTTTTTGGAAGCCAATGCTGTCCTCAGCTCCGTATAGTGTGCTAATTTACCGATTACAGAGGAAAACTTTTTTTATTAGCTCTAAACTAACGCTCTAGACTCGAAAAACATCCTACCAATTTTTTTAAGTACTGATTTTTTGTTAACTTAATCATTGATTAAAAGCATCACGAAGTTAGCCCATCTTGATTTTGCACTGTTTCGGTTTTGGTTACGTAGTTTCCGGGATCCTGCATCTATCTGGAGAAAAACTTGGAATATTTGGGAGCTTGGCAAGAATTGGTGCCGCTGAATCAACTTGGGCACTGTGTTTCTGCCGATATGGCACAGAAAAGCATGTGAACGATATCACGGGACAGCGATTTCTTAAGTTTCAAACCGATCATTCCGAAGGTACCGGAAAAAACGAAAGGTCTTTTGTCGTTTTTTTTCTATCTAAATCTGAACACACCGACAAATTCATTACGCTTAAAATGGACGGTTTCTGGAAAAGGGATTGGAGAGAACAGGACTTGGATTAAGACTTGCCATGTCTTGGAGAAGACTTCCTCAAGACTGAAAAGTCTAACATGTTAGAATATCGATCAAACTATAGTCTTAAACTTAGTGAGAATTAGAAAGAAAGTTTGACTTACCAGATTAGAAAGACAAGCAATATGACTTCGATCAAAGAAATTATATAAATGAATCGTCAAGAAATGGTGCTGAGAATCAATATTCGGTTCAAATTGGTGAATCTAGATAACTATTATTAGAGTTAGATTAAGTGATGTAAAATCTTCCCAGCATGTATTAAATGATGATGATATCTCCGGAAGTGTGAATGAATTCTTAGAAAAGTGCAAATGCATTCCATTTATGGTTCCCTTTGCGACTGATTTGCAGAAGCAAACCATATTGGGTAACCCTTGCGACCCCCACTAAAAATCACGGTGCTAAGATTAGTTTTGTATCTTGACTTTTTCACACTGATAATGGGTATATATATACAGCTGATTTTTGAGTCCTTTTTCATCCCCAAATTTAAATCACCATCTTGATCTAATAATCAGATCTCTCCTGTAAATCTCTAAACTCTTCTGTAAAATATCATTTTGATATTCTCTCATTTTTTGAGAAATTAATTCTTTTACTTAGTTAAAAACGCTTTTTATTCCGCTTGCGAAAGTCCATAACCCAACAGGTTATGGGCCCAGCAATTTTCTAAGTCATAAAATTGATTTCCAAAACAAAACCAATTTGTTGTTGACAGTCATAATCCTTTTCTGCTTAGTACCTTTTCTTTTCACAACTGTTTTGCCTGCTCAAGCTTCAATGGATCAACAGACAGTGAAGCTGCTGACATACACAGGAAAGGCACAGGACTTTCCAATCTGGAGCACAAGATTTGTGGCGATGATGCAGACGAAAGGACTCTACAAATCACTACTGGGGACAGAGGAGCAACCCAATGAGCCTGCGCCACTGGCCAATGGGGCAACCAATGATGAGAAGAAGAACCACAAGGTGCTGAAGGATGCATATGAGAAGGAAGTTGCAGACATCAAGGAGAAACGGAACAATGTGTGGTGCCATTTGGCACTGACTCTAGATGCAACAGCCCTCATGCTGATGAGACATGACTGTGTGGGAGATGACGGCATTGGAGATGGAGCAAAGGCTTGGAAGCTTTTGCAAGAGAGACTTCAGAGTTTGGAGACGCCGACAGTGGTGACTTTAATGGCACAGCTTGCTCGACTGCAGCCGGAGCATTCTGAGGATTTGGACAGCTTCTTCATCAGAGGACAGGAACTGCTCACAAGGCTACTAGATTCAGGGGAAGCAGTCTCAGAGACCCTCTTCAACGCCTTGGTCCTCAATGGTCTGCCAATGAGGTAGGAAAGTTTTGTTATACAGGAAAGCTTCAATCCGGCAACGAACTTCACAGAGTTGAGGAAAAGGCTGCAGAACCTTCATGAGAGCACGGTGCAGAGACACAAGGGACAAAGTGGTTCAGTGGCACTGGCAGTGAAGCATGACTTCAGGAAGGGACTCAAGAAAGGAAAATGCTTTGTGTGTGGGATCCCTGGACACTTTGCCGAGGACTGCAGGAAGAAGGAGACAGCACAATGCAGCAAGTGTGGTGAGAAGGGTCACCTAGACAGGGCATGCAAGAGACAAAGAGATGGAGGCAAACATGAGTCAGTGGCAATTGGTCCAACATTGGCTACACCAGACGAGGAATGCTGGGCAGCTCTTACCCAGTGGAAGACAGCAGGCATGCTAGTGGACAGTGGTTGTACAGATCACATAGTGACGAACATCGATGCGTTCCTGGACTTTGTGCCCATTCAATCAGTGGTCAGAAATCCCAACGGAGAGGCTTGCAGAGTGGTGGGCAGAGGCTGTGTGAGGATCAGCCTACCCTCAAACAAAGGGGAATTCCGATGCGAACTCAAAAATGTTCTGTGTGTGCCGAACTATTCTTCAAACCTCCTATCAGTCTCAAGATGCACGGAGTGGGGACATAGCTTCACTTTCGAGAGAGGAAACAGCTGCATGAAACTCCAGAAGGGAACTCGGGTAAAACTAACAAAAGAAAATAATTTGTTTTACTTACCCTGCAGCGTTCTAGAATTCAAGATGAGTTCCAACAGCGTGAAACTTGACAGTGCAAGGAAGTGGCACAGACGATTGGGTCATTTGAATCAAGCGGATGTGGTCAGGAATGCAGCAGAGACAGTGGGGGAACTCGATGACGTATGCAATGTGTGTGCATTGGCCAAGATCACAAAGACTCCAGTACCAAGAGTGGCAGAGACCCAAGCAGAAGAGAAGCTGGAGAGGGTGTTCACAGACGTGATGGGACCTTTCAGAGTAGAGTCACTGTCAGGGTTCCGGTTCTGCATAGTGTTTGCAGACCAGTACACGAAGTTTGTGTTTGTGGACTTGCTTAAGGCAAAGAGTGAAGCACTGGCCAGCCTGAAGAAACTTGTTCTCAGTGTGGGGACGCCCAAGAAGCTGAGGCAAGACAATGCGAAGGAGTTTCTCTCAGAGCAGTTCAAGACGTACTGCTTAGATGCACGCATTCTACAGGAAAAGACCATACCAGAGACGCCACAACAGAATGGGTTAGCTGAGAGGTGCAACAGGACACTGCTGGAGATGGCAAGATGTTTGCTCATTGACTCAGGACTTCCCAAGATGATGAGGGGAGCAGAAATTCTTAACGCAGCAAGGATCAGAAATTTGGTTGTGAGACGAGGAGAAGAAAAATGCCCAGCAGAGCTGATGAGAGGTATAAAACCTAAGCTTTCAATTAGTAAATTATCTATTTTTGCTTGCCCAGTCTTCATGAGGAAGAGGGACAGAGAAATCAGCAAATTTGAAGTTTGTGGGTTACACTGAAGGAGAAAACGGATACCTGGTGTACATACCCAACACACGCAAGGTGATGGCAGTTCGAGATGTGATCATCAAGGAGTCTGAAGTGGGCTCAATCCCTGACAACAAAGAAACGGCTGACCTACTAGATGATGGGTCGGAACTGGGAATCTGGCACCCAGATGATGGTCATCAAGACGATGACAACAGAGAACGACATGACACATCTACTGCAATAAAGGAGGAGTGGCATGACGCAGGGAGCGTGAATACTCAAGAAACAACACTGAGACCAGAGGCCTCAGATGTTGGAGAAACAGCACTAGATGAAGGAACTACTGCAACAAGAGGGAGTCACAGAGACTCAGAGTCACTAGAAGACAGTGACACAGAAGACTTCTCACAGTTAGAGACAGTTGGCTTCAATGAAGATGCACTGGAACACGCGGACAGAGCAGAGCCCAGACGAGGGACACGAGCAAGGAATGTTCGGCAATTCTTTGGAGAAGTCAGGACCCATCTTGCTGTGACTGAGGGTGACTCTGTGGATCCCAAAGCAGTCTACGAAGCCAAGCAAGGTGACGATTGGGACCAGTGGCACCCGGCAATGAAGGACGAGGTCATGGCACTCCAAGACAACGAGACTTGGAACCTAGTGAGACCACCCACAGACAGGGACGTCATACCGGGCAAATGGGTCTACAAAGTGAAATTGGGACCCAGTGGTCAAGTGGACAAATACAAAGCGCGCCATGTGGCGAAAGGCTTCAAACAAGTGGAAGGAGTGGACTACTTTGAGACTTTTGCGCCTACCTGTAAGCCAGAGACATTCAGGATTCTACTTCAGCTATCAGCGAACCAGGGCCATGTGATGCACCAATTTGATGTCAAGACTGCTTTCCTGCACTCACCAATCGAGGGAGAAGTGTATCTGGAACAGCCAAAGGAGTTTGTAAAACGCGGATCAGATGGGGAGAAAGTAGTATGTCGACTCAATAAATCAATTTGTGGTTTGAAACAGGCTGCTAACAACTGGTACAAAGAGCTGTTAAACTTCCTACTGAGACAGGGGTTCACCAGAAGCAGGAACGATCACTGCTTGTTTGCAAGATCAGAGGCAGAGGATCACACCTTTATCTTGGTCTGGGTTGACGACATCATTGTAGCATCAAGAAGTATGACAGTGGTCTCTGATGTCAAGAAGGCACTAGAAGCAACCTTTTACATAGAACACAGAGGGAGACTACACTGGTTTCTGGGTCTAAGAATCAGACGAGAAGAGGGCAAAGTCACAGTCGACCAAGAACGCTACATAGAAAAACTGCTTGAGCGGTTTCAAATGGATCAATGCAAACCCTCAAGAACTCCAGCTGATCTGAATTTGAAACTTCAGACAACACAGAACGGAGACGAAGAAGTGGACCAGAGGATCTACAGAAGCTTGGTTGGATCACTTCTGTATCTGGCCAAACAGACGAGGCCAGACATCATGTTCACAGTCAACATTCTGTCCAGACACATGAATGCACCTACCAATCAACACTGGATGTGCGGAAAACGACTTCTGCGATATCTTCAAGGTTCAAAAGGTTTAAAACTTATCTACACAAAAGAGGCTAGTTATGATTTAGTGGGGGAAAGTGATGCAGACTGGTCTGGAGACGTGAACGACAG
>NC_134477.1:53174218-53180218 GCF_964194025.1 Convolutriloba macropyga
GATGTGGCTTTCTTTGTGGCTCGTTGGCGTTTGTGGGCCTGTTGATTTCTCTTGGCCATGGCAACTATGTCTGCGTGTCCCAATGGTTGGGTGTCTATTGCGCTGCGGCTGGGGCCCGGTTGGTTCTGTGGTGTCGCAGTTTGTTGCAGTGGGGCTTTTCGCTGTTGTTTCGCGATGGGCTCTTGTTGTTTGGCGAGGGCTGTTTTTTCTTCTAAACAAAACTTTCTTATTTTTTCTTGATTGCGTTTATATTCGCCAACTGTTTTACATGCTACCATATGTATTAGTCTAGGTTTAGGCTCAGGTTCGGGTTCGCGGGGTTTTGTTTCGGTTACTATGGCTAGGTCGTTCCTCCTTATTACAGTATTTTTTCGATTATCAGTATCTAACGTTATTGTGTGGGGAGAGTAGTTAGTAATGGTACCGTCCGGGATGATATTCCATTGAGGTTTTAACGTTCCCCGGGGCTCCGGTACTTTTCGTGCCAGTGTTTTTCTTGCAATGTTTTTTTCTATTGTAAATTACGGTGGAAGTTTTATCGCCGAAGGTAATTTCTAATCTGTCAGGTATGATCTTACCATGAACGCGCTTGTGGCTAAGCAGCGGCGCGTTCTCTGAGTCATCTGTGTCGCTGTTGGCCGGGATTGGTTGGGATTGCGTCTTGTATTGAATATCAAGTTCGGGCTCGCTATCATGGTCCCAGTCCCACATTATTTCCCTGGGGAGCGCTGGGTGTTGTAGCGTTGCTTGATCTGAAGCATATTTATTTATTTGTTTATATGACAGATTTTTGTTTGAGGGTTTTGTAATTATGTTAGAAAGTTCTGTATTTGGAGGTCTGCCGAAGTGGGCTACAAAAGGTTTTATTTTTGTTGTTGCGTTCGGAATTAGTCTTATCGATTCTATGATTTTAGCTACTATTGTTGCTAAGTCGGGTGATGACCATAGAGGGTCATGTTCCATTACGGCGATGCGCCTTTTTAGTGTTTGAATTAATCTTTCTACCATTCCCGTGGCTCTGTGATCTCCCGCGTAGTATTAGCTTGATGTTTTTGTTTTTGCAGAAAATTTCAAATTCTCTTGCTTTAAATGCTTGGGCTTGGTCGCATCTGATGGAGCGTGGTATGCCGTGGAATCGACAATATTCTTCTAAGTAATTTAGTGCTGTTTGTGTGTCGCAATCTTTAAATACCTCTGCGTGGGGGTATCTTGTTAATCGATCTACTGAAACTAGTATATAGTAGTTTTGTTTATGTTCTCTAAATGGAATTGGTCCCGCAAAATCTAATTGTACTTCTTCGTTTGGCTCACTTAGTTTTGGTAGTATCCCTAGGGAATTTTTTGGGGTTAAAGGTTTGAGATTTTTACCTTTCTTAATGCAGTCTCCACATGACTGGGCTTTTGCCGTTACTTCCCTATGTATCCGAGGGAACCATACTAAGTCTGCAAGTCGGAGCATCCCAGCTTGGCCCGGGTGGGTCTGGTGGAGAGAGTTTATCACGAGTTGTTTAAGTGATGACGGAATCATGAGTCTGTTGTCATATAAGACACAACCGGAAGGTGTAATCGATAAATCTCTCTTTAGGGAATAGAAATATGGGCTCACCCTTTTGAGAGTGTCCCAGTCCTTGTCCTTAATGAGTTTAATTACCGGGGCCATTTGGCGGTCTTTTGCCGTTGCCTCCGCAACAAATTCTTCCCCAAATACTTGGTTGAGGTTTTTTCTGTATTGGGGCATATCCGTACAATTAGATAGGGGGTAAATTGGGTTTTGGGGATCGGGTATAATGACTGATCGTCCAAGTCCCTTGTTGTTTTCGTTATCAGTTTGGGTGGCGATAGTGACTTTGTTAGAGTTCATTTTGGTCTTGTTTGGCGCTCGTTTTCGTTTGATGATTGTTTGATCAAATGTATTTACTTGGGGTTTGTTTCTAGTAGTAACGTTGATGGTCTGGTATCCCTGGGGAAGTTCAGATGAATTTTTTGGATGTGATAAATAGATGGGATGTATTTTGTGGGTTAATCCCTGGGGATTTTTGGCTAAGTTTGAATGGAATTTTTGAGTAGAATTGAAAGTATTGAAAGTATTAGAATTGTTTGAATTTGGAAGAGGCGAAATAAGCTGCTGATAGTTGGAACGATTCAGGCAAAAAGCGTTATTGTATTCACGCGCGTGCTTACTATTAATCCTAGTTGCTTGTCTTGTCTGGTATTTGTCTGTGCAATTAGCCGAATTGTAATTCATTGAATTTTGTGTGAGGATGAATTTAAAGTCATTTATTAAGTTCACTATATACTGTGTGTCGTCTGATGATGGGGGAGGTGGATTATTTTTTGGATGTCTGCTCAAATAGTCGGCAAATCCCATACTTTTTCCCGGGATATGTTCAAGATTAAAATTGAAGGGGAGTAGTCTATCCACCCAACGTGTTAATCTACTTTGGTACGTTTTATTTCCGCGGTTTTCATTGAGGGCTGTTAACAGTGCTCTATGGTCTGTTTGTAAAGTAAATTCGGTTCCGAACAGATAGTGTTTAAAATGTTCGAGAGACCATACTACAGCTAGTAACTCTAGTTCGTTTGTACTGTATCGAGATTCATGTTTGTTTAGAAATCGGCTGGCGAATGCAATGGTATGCCATTCGTTATCGTGTTTTTGTTCGATGCATGCCCCTAGTCCTTTTGCGCTTGCGTCGCATTTGACTCGTGTTTGTTTGGTGGTATCGAAGTGTTTATTTTCGATTATTTGATGTATTTTTGCTTTTATGTTATTAAATGCAGTACTGTGTTCATCGTTCCAATCTAGTTTGTTGTTTTTGGCGTCGGGATTTTTCTTTAATAGTGGGCGTAGAGGTTCTGAGAGTTTAGCGAGATTTGGTATAAATTTTGTGAGGTGGTGGACGCTCCCTAGGAATGACCGTAGTTGTTTTAGTGTCTTAGGGTTGTCGAGTTTTGTGATTGCCTCTGTTTTTGTAATTAGTGGTGTTATTCCACTTGGAGTTATTGTGAAGCCTAGCCATTCTATTACATTTTTGGCAAATTCGCATTTTTGTAAATTAATGGCTAGTCCTTCGTTGTTTAGTCGGTTTAAGATTTTGTCTAATTCAAGTTCGTGTTCTCGGATTGATCCCTTGGTGATTACTAGTATGTCATCAAGGAATGCAAATTTGGAGTTTATTCCATCTAGTGTTTTATCTATTGTTTTTTGAAATGTTCCTGGCATATCGGTTAGGCCATAGAAGCCATTTAGAAATCTATATGTGCCAGTTGCTTGTCCCCCGAGGATGCTGAAATTACAGTGTTTGGCTATGGAGTTGTCTAATGGAATTTGGCTGTATGCATATTTGAGATCTATTTTTGAGAACCAGAAATTCCCTGGGGATTTCTTTCTTTGTGTGATATAAAGTGCTACAGCGTCTACTAGATGGTCAATGCTTTGCATTTGGTATTTGTTTTTGTGTATTGCTTTGTTTAGTTTTTTCGAGTCAAGTGCTATTTTGACTGATTTGTCCTTTTTTACTGTTATTACTACAGGGCTAACGAACAGATCGTCGGGACATTTTTCTAGTTTAGTGATTTGTTTGTCTTGTATTAGTTTGTCTAATTCGCGTTCTACTTTTTCGAGTAGGTGGAGGGGAACTCGTCGTCCTTTCTGTTGTATGGGGTTGTGGTTTTGTTTGAATATCGATTTTGCTATGTGGTTTTTTGATTTTCCTAATCTGGTACATAAGTGTGGGTATTTTTTGTATATCCATTTGATTATATTTTTCTCTGTTTGGATAGTAGAGATTGAATAAATGTTGTTACCTGGGGATTTGTTGGGTTTTTGTTGGAGTGTAATTCCCAGTTTCTGAAGAACGTCTCTGCCCATTAAGTTGTTAGTCTTATGTCCTACTACTAAGATTCTGCAGTTCTTTGCTGTCCAGGAGCCGGATTGCAGGGTGATGTTTATTTCCGCCCAGTCCTCTGACAATTCTTTAATGTATAGTGCGGACTCCGGGTCAACCGATTCTGTTTCTTCCTGATCGGGTTCTTCCTCCTCGATTAACTGTTCCTGTATCTGTCTTACTCTGAGTTAATTGTTTTGTCCCTGGGGACGTTGTTGTTGAGATCTCTGGTTGGGTTTTCTGGTTGGGAGTGGGGGTATCTTAGACCTGCACATCTTGGCGAAATGTCCCGTTTTCTTGCATATGTTGCAGGTAGCTTGTTTGGCTGTGCACTGGTTCATGTTATGACTGTTGATTAGTAGGTTAACACCATACTAAGTCTGCAAGTCGGAGCATCCCAGCTTGGCCCGGGTGGGTCTGGTGGAGAGAGTTTATCACGAGTTGTTTAAGTGATGACGGAATCATGAGTCTGTTGTCATATAAGACACAACCGGAAGGTGTAATCGATAAATCTCTCTTTAGGGAATAGAAATATGGGCTCACCCTTTTGAGAGTGTCCCAGTCCTTATCCTTAATGAGTTTAATTACCGGGGCCATTTGGCGGTCTTTTGCCGTTGCCTCCGCAACAAATTCTTCCCCAAATACTTGGTTGAGGTTTTTTCTGTATTGGGGCATATCCGTACAATTAGATAGGGGGTAAATTGGGTTTTTGGGGATCGGGTATAATGACTGATCGTCCAAGTCCCTTGTTGTTTTCGTTATCAGTTTGGGTGGCGATAGTGACTTTGTTAGAGTTCATTTTGGTCTTGTTTGGCGCTCGTTTTCGTTTGATGATTGTTTGATCAAATGTATTTACTTGGGGTTTGTTTCTAGTAGTAACGTTGATGGTCTGGTATCCCTGGGGAAGTTCAGATGAATTTTTTGGATGTGATAAATAGATGGGATGTATTTTGTGGGTTAATCCCTGGGGATTTTTGGCTAAGTTTGAATGGAATTTTTGAGTAGAATTGAAAGTATTGAAAGTATTAGAATTGTTTGAATTTGGAAGAGGCGAAATAAGCTGCTGATAGTTGGAACGATTAAGGCAAAAAGCGTTATTGTATTCACGCGCGTGCTTACTATTAATCCTAGTTGCTTGTCTTGTCTGGTATTTGTCTGTGCAATTAGCCGAATTGTAATTGCCAGCTCATAACAGTCTAGGTTCCAGCTCATAACAGTTCAACAGAATCCAAACGAAACACTGGAAACTTTTTGGAGCAGATTACGCGAGCTGGGCTCAAAGGCAGCCCTGGGGAACGTAGAGGAAGACCTAATAAAGGATTTCTTTATCGCCAAGATGAACAATACGACAATCCAAATGGAACTTCTCTCCGAAGTGCGCACCGCTGCACAAGTACTTAACTTTGCTCTATCAAGAGAAAGAGGCCAAGAGAATCAAAAAGAAATTCTCAGATCATCAGCTCCAAACTGGACCAACCAAGTAAACGCAATTTCAAACAAAAACACACGTCCCATACAACGTCCCCAACAACAAAGCCCCCAACAACAAAACAAACCAAACGAGCAATGTTGGAGATGCGGGGGTATATTTATAGCAGGGCACATGAACCAGTGCACAGCCAAACAAGCTACCTGCAACATATGCAAGAAAACGGGACATTTCGCCAAGATGTGCAGGTCTAAGATACCCCCACTCCCAACCAGAAAACCCAACCAGAGATCTCAACAACAACGTCCCCAGGGACAAAACAATCAACTCAGAGTAAGACAGATACAGGAACAGTTAATCGAGGAGGAAGAACCCGATCAGGAAGAAACAGAATCGGTTGACCCGGAGTCCGCACTATACATTAAAGAATTGTCAGAGGACTGGGCGGACATAAACCACATCGCACCAGAATCATTCTCGGAAGTAAAGAACATTCACCTCCAAGCAAACTCGACAAAAGAAGTCTGGGTGCAAACAACTACAAACAACCTAAAAGTACAATGGTTGGCGGATACAGGATCCCCAAGGAGCTTCATCACGGCGGAACAGGCAACCGAAATCATGAAATATAACCCTGGAGTAAAGTTACAACAATATTCCAGCCCAACAAAATATAAATGTTTC
>NC_134477.1:53180418-53227616 GCF_964194025.1 Convolutriloba macropyga
AATATATATATATATATATATATATATATATATATATATATATATATATATATATATATATATATATATATATATACATATATATATATATATATATATATATATATATATATATATATATATATATATATATATATATTATATATATATATATATATATATATATATATATATATATATATATATATATATATATATATATATATATATATATATATATATATATATATATATATATATATATATTATATATTATATATATATATATATATATATATATATATATATATATATTATATATATATATATATATATATATATATATATATTATATATATGATATATATATATATATATATATATATGTATATATATATATATATATATATATATATATATATATATATATATATAATATATATATAATATATATATATATATATATATATACATAGGTTTTTATGTCCAACCACTTTGAGAAACCCTGGCTCCTTCGACCTTAATGAACGAGAATTGAAAACAAGGCTCTACAAGCACGAGTTTGGGTGTGCCAATTTAGGTAGACAAAACTTTTAATTTCTCCGCTAACTTTATTTTCAGTCCCTGTTTATATGTTGAATTTTAGCAAACTTTTCGCCGATTTTTATATCTTTTATCCCCGGTGATTGGCTTTAGATTGTGATACCTACAGGCTATCAGCAAAATTTTGTAACGCTCTTTTTGAATAAAAACAATTTGACACAAAAGCGTTTCTAACTATGTAAAAAAATTTTGAACTTAATAAATTAACTCCAAAAATGAATCCGAACTTATAGTAAAAATGATTTTGTATTTTGTGAGTAGTGGATAACACGGGGGTTACAGCCACCAGCCCATTTTTTCTCATTACGCTAAATTCAACGCTAAATATGTAAGATCTACGCAAAATTCAACGCTAAATATGTAAGATCAGCGGCAACTAGCGTTAACAAGTCGGAAAATTCACCGCAATTTTCTTACATAATTTTGCGTTGAATGCGTTGAATTTTTGTTTTCAAATTCAACGCATTCAACGCAAAATTATGTAAGAAAATTGCGGTGAATTTTCCGATTTGTCAACGCTAGTTGCCGCTGATCTTACATAATTTTGGCCAAATTCCTCGGCCCGGGGCACTCGGGAAATGAGCCAAATTGAACCGTTAACTGTAACCCCCGTTTTATCCACTACTATATACAATACCGAACATGAGGCGCACATATAAACATTACTTTGTTCCCCTTTGTTTTATCCACTATATTCCTCTTTATATTCCCTCAAAATCTGTCTCACTTAGTGCAACCCACTAATATCGAGTTAAGCTGGTAATTATTCATTATAGGACGGACAGTTCGGGTTCTATCCCAAACAACTCCGGTGGACGTATCCCAGATACTAGTGTAACTAGTGAGGCCGTGTAAAAAGCACGTAAAACCAACTTGCGAAAATGACTTGAATAAAAAACCAGCTTAACTGTTTTATGAATTTTGAATTTAGCTTATATTTATATAAAATTACTTTGCTTGTGCCACCAGCCCGATTTCGGGGAAATGGGCCAAGTTTTTCTGTCGACCGGAACCCCCGTTTTATCCACTACTATATTCATAATCAAAATAAAAATCAATCAAAAATAGTCCCCAACCCGCACACTTGTGCACACCATGCGCACACGCACAGTTGCGCACGCTCTCCCTACTCAGAATTATGCGCAAGCAAGCGGACATAAGCATATCTAATAATTTTTTCAAAATTTTATTACAATTATACTTTTGGCTTATAATTTTACTAATGATAAGGCTAATGATAAGGTTAATGATCAGGCAAATGATATTATTAATGAATAAGGCTTATAATATTACTACTGATAAAGGTTATAATATTATTAATGATAAGGCTGATAATACTACTAATGATAAGGCCTATAATATGATTGATGATGTAGCTTTTAATATTACTAATGATATAGCTTATAATATTATTAATGATAAGGTCTATAATACTTTTAATGATAAGGCTAATAATATTAATAATGATATGGCTTATAATATTATTAATGATAATGCTTATAATTTTAATAATGATAATGTTTATAATATTATTAATGATAAGGCTTATAATATTATTAATAATTATGAAAAAATTTTAGTAATCTATTCTTCTTATTATTTATCTATATCTATATACCTTTGGCTTTTAATATACAAACTATAAGATAATATTTATAATACTCTGGCTCTTAGATAGATCAATACCCATAGTTAGATGTATATCTTTATGAGAACTTTTTATATGAATCCTTAACCCACTAAAGCTAAAAATAGAAGGGCAATATTCACACTTAACTGTAGTTGAATTACAATCTTTACATATTGACTTTTTTATCAAAACATGTTATCTGTTTTATAACTCTACATTTATTACAACTTTTATTTGTTATATCAAATTTGATATTATTAGAATTAGAAGTAGGGCCTGAGTTAGAAGTTGGGCTAGAGTTAGAAGAAGGGATAGAACTGGGGCTAGAGTTAGAAGTGTGGGCTGAGTTAGAAGTAAGGCTAGAGTTGGAAGTAAGGCTTGATTTGGAAGTAGGACTAGGATTAGAAGAAGGATTAGGATTAAAAATAGAAGTAGAGCTAGAATTAGAAGTAGGGGTAGAGTTAGAAGTTGGGCCAGAGTTAGAAGTAGGGCTTGAGTTAGAAGTAGGGCTTGGGTTAGGAGTAGGGCTTGAGTTAGAGTTAGAGCTAGGGCTAGAGTTAGAATTAGAAATAGAACCAGAGCTAGAGCTAGAGCTAAAGTTAAAGCTAGAGCTAGAGCTAGAGTTAAAGCTAGAGCTAGAGCTAGAGCTAGAGCAAGAGTTAGACTTAAAGCTAGAGCTAGAGCTAGAGCTAGAACTAGAACATTTTTATGCAGTTCTTCCTATCTTTGAACAGGCTTCACCAATGCAAATGCAACTCAATAACTCATCTCCACATGCACACTTACTAACTTAATCCTTATGTTCCAATTTATAACGGATATGTAAATTCAAAGGGGATTCACATTTATAAATACACTCTAAACAATTTATAGGCATTATTTATAAGGAAACAAAACTTTAAATATGTATAAAATAATCATAACCTCTTATAACTAGTTAAATTTATGGATAACTAATCATAAATAATCAATCATTTATAATTAGCTAAATTTTCAATTAAACTTCTAGTATAATCTCTAGACCAGAGAAATTTAGACAAAGTTTCCTTACCTAGCCTATTAAGAGTATTTTATTTTTATCTTTTATCTAAAATATTTTCATTAATCAATTCAGTTTCATCTCCAACGGATTTTATAATTTCATCTCTAAATTTTTGGTTATTTTTATATAGATGAAGAGAATCAACTGTTGCGTTTTCGTTTAAAACTTCAGTCTCTTCATCCATATACTCTTCTTTTATAGTATAGAGTAGGTGATATAGAGTAGGTGGTGTTCTCGTTCATGCTCCTGATCTTGATCTACTTTGTAGCTGACCAGAGGTCTATCTGCCAAGCAGGTTCCCTGATGGACGTAGTCACAGCTTTGCTCATCTGCGAAGCATGTTCCTTGATCCTGATGGAGAAGCATGGGCGAAGCCCTATCCAAATCCTCACCATAAGCAAAGTTCACTAATGAAACTGTTCTATTCAACAAACGACTTGATTGTGTCGCTAATTGTGCTGCAGTTCTTACTGTTGTATCGGGTTTTATAGTATTATATATCAATAAGAGTAAACCCACGATCACTGTTATACTTCCTGTATAATTTATAAAATTAGCAGCAACCTTTTATTTAGTTAGAACATAATTTTGAATCTTAATACTTCTCGAAGTTAGAAGTTCATTAAAATAGAACTGATAGTTATCTGTATTAATAGTATTTCTATCTATAGCACTATTCATTAGTGGTTTAATAGAAGCTATGAGTTTATTTATCTCACTACTCCTTAGTTCATCTTTTAAACTAAGAGCTTTAAAGTCTATGAATCCAATTCTTGAGTCATATATCATAGTTTTATTTCTATCAATAATAATAAATGTTTTCTATTTACTGTTATAATTAATCATGCCATAACGAAGCTCCTCAGTCAGTCTATCTGTGCAACTATATTAGCTACTATTTTAGTAACTAATTATGCCATGGAAGTCATGATTACAATTATATGTCATATTAAAAACTTTTAAAAAGATCTGCCCCATTATAAGTTGTTATATAAATAGTATCAGAACTCATTCTCGCTAAATTATTTATTTGAGCAGGTTTAGGACCCATTACAAACATTTGAATATTATAGTGTCTCACTTCTGTAAAATAATAAGCTATGTCTTTATTTAACTTATCACCCATATCATCGAGAACAAAAACACTATCTTTGAAATTATGGATATTTTTTGATGAGATTGGATTTATATCACACAAATTGAAATCACTATAAGGTTGGCCAGTTTCTGGATTGATCCAATCTCTTTCATCTTTTCATACTCTGATTTTTTGCTTTTGCTCATGATGGGTCTCCGACCGTGCTTTTCATTCTATCATATCCTTTTTATCTTGTTCCTGCTCCTCCTTATTATCCTGTTCCACTATATCCTTATTATCTTGTTCCTGATCTTGCTTATTATCTTGTTCCACCATTTGTTTATTATATTGTTCCTGATGGGTCTCCGACCATGCTTCACTAACCTTCTCCTGATACAACTTCAAGTATTGTCTAACAAAATAAGTCTTGCCTGTACCAGTTCCGCCATAAAAAATAGTATGAAATGGTGACGTTTCAAATTCAAATCTAAATAGACTTCTATTCATAAACCCACAAAAACTTTCTTCTAATTTGGTATATTTACTCGGCATGTCATTATATACTATATAACAAAACACGGCTATTAACAAAAGTATAAAAATTATTAAACCCGTATCCATTTTATATATGAAATATAGACTGATAATTAGATTTAGATTTAGGCTTAGACTTATAAAAAGATTAATATTTAATGAATATTTAAATGTATTTTTATCATATGAAATTGATAATCCTAACTTTTGAGGAATTCAACAGTGAATTTGGTATTGATAATAAGGCTATGAGTAATATCAAAATAGCAGATATAGGTAAAGATATAAGTAAAATACCAATAGAAATAGTAATGAGAGATCAGACACTGATAGCATCAATGAACCTATCTGCAACATTACTATAAATTTACATCTAACTGATGGTACCCATTGGGTTTTATTTATAAGAAGAGAAGCTGGTCCTGTCTATTACTTTGATAGTTTTGGTGTTGAGACTCCACCATTATTCTTAAAAGATTATGTTGAGCTAGGCTCTTATGAAAGAATACAGGAATATGATGAATTTTATTGTGGTGCATATAGTTTATATTTGATCTATCTTATTGATAATGGATTTAGAATAAAGGGTGCTTTGAATACTCTATTTAATCAAGTTAAATGTCCAGGTGGGTATAAAAAGTGCTGGTGTTTGTGTTGTAAAGTTGAAGTTGGCGAAGGGCCTTCAATCCCGGTCCCCAGCATGGTCGGAGACCCATGAAGTTAAAGTTGAAGTTGAAGATGGCGAAGCATGGTCGGAGACCCATAATGTCAATGTTAAAGACAATGTCAATGTTAATGATAATGTCAATGGCAATGTCAAGGTTAATTAAAATGTCAATGTTAATGACAATGGTAATGGTGATGTTGTTGACAATGGTGAAGGTATTGTTAATGTTAATGACAATGGCAATGTTAATGGTAATAGTGATGGTAATAGTAATAGCAATGGCAATGGTAATGGTAAAGGCAATAGCAATGGCAATGGTAATAGTAATGGAAATAGCAAACAGGGGACCCCATTGTCATATGCTGGTGTAGTATGGTCGGTGACCCATAGTGATGATGATGATATAATTTTTAGTAACACTAAATAAAGAAATAAACCCAACCCACAATGTAGATGTGGAAGGGCAAGTAATGTTGGAGAAAAGTCAAGGGGGAAATCCCTTACACTCATCAAAGGGGAATCCAATTTATGGATTGATGTCAATAAGAGTTTTCTTTCATGGATAGATGACGATAAAATAATTGTGGATGCTATGTTCCCAGAAAACTTCAGATGTGTAATATCAGGTCCCAGTGAATGCGGAAAAATACTCATATTAAAACATTTATTGTTAAATAGTATACAATTTGATAGACCATACATCATTGGTCCTACTGGTAATCAATATGATGATTCAAAGTATAAAGATATCATGTTTATTAAGGACATAAAAAAAATAGTTCCACCTGAAGAACTATCGGAAGATATAAAGAACGTATGTAGAGGTAGACATAAAAATTGTAATATAATATATCTTAATCAAAATCTATTCCATCAGATAGGCAAGGTGTTTGAGAAAAATTTAATAGGTTTGTTTTATTTGAACAGAGAGGTAATGTTCTTGATAAGTTATATAATGACTTCTTTAACGAAACTGAAATTGACTATAAAGATTTTGATAGTATAACTACTAAGGTATGGGAAGAGCCCCATAACTATCTTGTTTTTGATTTATCTTAAAATAAAAATATTAAATGTAAATTAAGAATTAATTGGGATAGGAGAGTTTTACAATTTAATAAAAATTTTGATTAGGTCTAAGTCTATGACTGTGACTACGACTTTGACTATGACTATGACTATGACTATGACTAAGTCTAAGTCTAAGTCTAAGTATAAGTATAAGTCTATGTATAAGTCTATTACTAAATCAAACCAACCTTAGGTCGGCTGGTTACACCAGATGTAAAGTAAAACTCAACACATCGCCATTGAAAGCTATTGGTCTTCCATGCTCATCTTTAATATGAAAATCAATATATTCTTTTCTATCCTTTGTTACATTTCGATATAAGATATTAGTTGGTATAAAATTTAGCAAGTAGCCTGATGGTTCTGTTAGAGTAAAAGTATATAGAATGTCTGTATCTATACTATTATCTTCAACACTTGATATAAGATTACAATGAATATGAATAGTACTAAAACCCATAGTATCAATAATCTTTTGAGATGTATACTTACCTTGTTTATATACTATATTTCTAAATCCTAGTAATGAGGCCATTGAGTTTTCGACACCAAAGCTAAGTGCACCTTATTTGATTTTCACTCAACATTTAACTGTATTCTTACCGGGTTCTATTATAACATTACCATTAGTTTCTTCTTTAATTAATTCTGCTATTTCAGATAATTCATATGCACCTGGCGTAATATTTGAATGCAACAATGGGATTCTTTTATAATTATAATTAAGGACAGATCTACTGTTAGAGCTGGCGCTAGAGTTAGAGTTAGTGTTAGTGCTAGAGTCAGTGTTAGAGCTAAGAGGTTCTGCCAAAGCATGGGGTTTCGCCCATTTTTCACCATCATCATCATCACCTTCTAAAACTGTACTAGCATATGAAAATTGATTATTGTTTCTGTTTACTTTAAACACCGAATTATAAACCGATAATCTAATTAAACCTAATTTTGTTGTATTAATTATAGGTTCGCTTAAGTAAAATCTTATTGTTGGCTTTACAAATCTAAAGTTAAGTGTGTGTTCTTTTTTAGTTTTAGTTTTAACTTCATGTATCTTTTGTAGTTCCCATAAGATTAAGTTGTCTGACATTTTTAATATTCTTATTTTTGATTATACTTGTAGCTATATTTATAGCTTTATTAATGGTCATAGTTATAGTTATAGTTAAAGTTAAAGTTCTTGGTTTAGAAAAATGCACTTTAATTTGGATACAACTTATGGTTATAATAATGATATACACAAAATTTTGATTATAAAATTTGAAAAAAAACATTATAGCAACAATGAATACAGTCAATACTAACTTTATTATCATACTCAATAGGGAAAAGAATCATTTAAATATACATGTTTCATAACTAGTGATAGAGTTTGTTGTATCAGATGATGCTGGTGGCGTATTTGCTAATAGTGCCAATATCAGATTAGCTAATTATGGTATCATGGCACTGTTTAGTTCAGTTGAGCTTAAAACTAGAGGTGGTAGGACTATTGAATATATATAGGTCATTCTCATCCCAACCTATTAATGTATAAATTATAAACTAGTACTGTTGATGAACATGAGAGTGGTTTTGTTAGAGATCAGGGCATAAGAGATAGTCAACTCAAAGGTGATCATCTAGATGCTGAAAATGGACATATGTATATGATGATTAAAATGAGTGATCTATTTGGTTTTGTAAATGATTTAGAAAAGATTATATATGGGTTAGAATTTCAACTAAAAATAAAAAGAAATAAAAAAGATAGAGCTCTATATAGAGTTGGTGCTGGTGCTCATGCAGTAGCTAATGTTGTTAATGTAGCTATTAGAGATATATCATGGTGTGTGCCTAGTATTGATCCTAGTATTGATAATAGAAATATTGCGCAGAAAGGATTAAATAAAAGGAATAATATTGATTTTAGTTATTATGAAAGAAAGACATTTTATTAGAATGTACCCAATGCTACTAATTTCTTATTTGATTTGGGTATGGAAAGTGGTATTGAAAGACCACAATGCAAAATAATTGGTTTCGAAAAAAATAATGTTGATGAACAAACTCATGATGCAAGCATATTCAATGAACTGAATGTTACTGAATGTTTTTGTAAGATTGGTAGTGAATTTTATCTTGAAGATAAAATGAATATTAATTATGGTACTAATAATTATAACAAGGCTTCTAAAGAGACTGTTAATTCTAGTAAAGATTATAATAGATTACCTCAAAATATTAAACCAAATATAAATCCTAGAACATTCAAAAGTAGTTATAGAATATATGTGTTTGATACTAGATGTCAAAATGATCATATAGGTCCACAATCAAAACAACATAAATTTAAATTTAGTGCTGCAGTTGCAGATGTTATATGTTATGCATTAGTATTCACTAGAAAGGTAATTAGTGTTAATAGTGATGGTAATGATATGGTTGATATTATATCTTAGTTATCTGCGAAGCAGTTTTCCTGATATCTAATGGTATAGTCATTGTCATAGTCATTGTTACAGTCAATCTTATTATATAATCAATGTTATATGATGATTTGGTGAATGTTATGATATATCAATGTTATCTGCGAAGCAGTTCCCGATAGTCAATGACTTAACAAATGTTATAGATAATGTTATCTTTGAAGCAGGTTCCCTGATAGTCATAGCTCTAAACTATTTTCTACAAGTCTTAACAAAACTTTTAGCATAAATAATATCTAGTTTCTTTTTATTCTCTAGAGACAGTCCTTTAGCTTCAAGTTTAGTTTTGGGCTTAGGCTTTGTCTTAGCTTTAGGTATTGGTTGGGGTTTAAGCTGGGGAAACAGGGGCGAAGCCTCCTTTGGCTTGGGTTTAGTCTTAGCTAATGAGTTTACAACAACGGGGTTATACTTTTTAACTTCCATTATTTCTTATGTATAAAAATGAGTAACTTTAATAAGTTTAAAATTAGTTCATATTGTGTTGGTAGTAGACATTATAGTGGTACTAATAATATAAGAGGGTTTGTCACAGCTAAAGGAACTAAGATGTCGAAGGGTTATTGTACTAAATGTATAAGAAATAAATCAAACACTATCAGTGATGCAGCAATAGAAGCAGAAGGATTGAAGGATTCCTTTAAAAGTGTTGATAAGGCAACAGTTAACTGTGGAAAGAAAGTAGCTAAAACCCAGTAAGAGCATCAGAAATATCAAGTAAAACAGGAAGTGCAGCTGCAAGTAGAAACCACAGAGCTGCTTATCAGCCATACCCGATTTAATTAATTTTGCAACTACTGGTGAAGGTATAAGTTTAAATAAGGTGAGTTCAAATATAATTATATTAGAGTTTAAATGCAACTTTGATTATAGCTATGGGTGTGGGTATAGCTATAACAATAACTATGGCTATGACTATCAGGAACTGCTTGGCATGCCACAGACGAAGCCGTTCGCAGATGACTATGACTAGATATATCTAATTGTAAATATTAATACTAATATTATTATTAATAAATTTTTTATTTTAGCTAAACACTTATAACTTTAGTTCAAAAAAACTCTCACCTTATTTTCTTCTTCTTCTTATATTCCTCATATATCTTAACTAATTCATTATATTCATCAATATCTATTTTATTATAATTCATTGATTTAGTATATAGTTTTTTAAACTTGTCACTAAACTGTTCACTTGAAATATACATTTGTGAATACTTTATAATTTGATTTCTTTCTTTAGTATTAAATGTTTTTGATAATGAATCACAAACAGCTGCTGTAGCAAAAGCTGTTGGTATAGAATAAGTTAATTCTATGTCTGTTAATGCAACTGATGTTGATATTGCAGATGTTGCTAATAATGATAATAGAATTTCTATTACCTCAGCAATCTTAATATAATTTTCAAATTTGCTTAACTTCTTATTATAATTATTAGTTTCAGTTTCACAATAATTTCTAATATCTTTTCTAATGTTACTATTGTTATTAAATTTATTATTAGCTAAGATTTTATCGTTTATGTATTGTTCAATAATGGTGTCAAGTTTGAATAAGTAATCTCTCACTCGGTGCTGATGGTTGACCCATTTTCAGGAGTAAAATCACTCTCAATATCTTTCATTATATCTTCATGATTAAAATTATAATACATCTCAAGTCTTGCTTGTTCTTTGTTGTCAAGAAGTTTACTTTCAATTAATATAGCTATTATATATTTTATAACCATTTCCATCATTAATATATGGTTTTCTCTTAAACCTCTCCATCTATGAACACATGCATAACCTAATTGAATATTAGTAATTGACTAATCAAACTTATTGTTATCAATTTCCACTTTTAATTCATTAAATTTAGAAATGGTATCAGCGGAAACTTTGTTGCCAAAACGAACAATATTAGTTTCAATTTCAGTCAACTTATTGGCTATGTGGATATATTAGATGAGTTAAGAGAAACTAATTCAACTGTCCTATTATCAATCCATATAATACCTCCATTGGTTGTAGATGATGGCAAAACAATAATGTTTGCATTTAGTTTGCCAGTTGTAACTTCTTGAAATTCACCTTTTCTTACTTCAGTTTTGTTTCTACTTAAAATATTTAGTTTATTAGTAGATGACAATAAGTTATTGTCACAATACTATTTATTAACAACATCTTTTTCATCTATGGGAGGGTGCACATTTGTAATTTTATAGGTATCCTTCACGTCAATTTTATCATTATCTTCTAGAAATAATTGATGAGCCTTACTTGATGACAGACTAAATTTTGATGATGATGCTTGTTTAGCCTGATTGAATCTATATCTTGTCATCTTTGTATTTTCTTACAGAAAGAACTATAATTAATGATTCCAAAACTTTATTATTAGATTCAAAACCAAAATCAGATTTTAACAGTTCCTGTTCATAGTATTTACCTTCCAATATCTCACCAATAATATATGCCATTTCTTATGTTGGTGGTTGTGTTTTTAACACTTCATTAACTTTAAACAATTCTCTATTACATTTAGAAGTGTAACCTTTAGAGAAAATGTTGCATTTGTCAGCATTCATAACAAAGTCGCCAACTTTAAGTTTTGGTTTAATCTTAGCAGATTAAACATAGTATTTAACCTTATCGGGATTATTAGAAGCATCAACGGGTGTCATATTAATTGTTGAGTGAATGTTATAGGTTATTACTGCATCATTTAAATTATCTTGCCAATTACCATCACCATTGAAGAAAATTTGTTTAACAAGTATGTGTTTAATAATGTTCTATTAAATCTCTCTATAAAAACGGCCTTTAATTGACTATATGTAGAATATAGTTCTGTCTCATATTCTTTAAGTAGAGATTTAATTGTTTTATTGTAAAACTCGCTACCTCTATCTACCCATTACTTTTGTGGTTTTCTATCGTCGCCTAATACTATATTAAAGCCATTAGTTATAGATAAACCAGATTTATTCTTCAATGGAATAGCCCATGCATATTTTGTGAAATTATCTATAACTATAAAAATATACTTCTAATTATTATTGTTTTTACTTAGAGATGACTTATCAATTAATTAAACTGACCATGTTTCATCTTTATATAATGGTTTTATTCTTTCTCTTCTAAACTTTTTGATTTGGGGCTAAATACTTCTTTAGCTAGTAGTTGTTGTTTAGTTTTAATTGCGTCTTGTTGTTGTTTTTCCACCATTACTTAATTATTATAATTCAAAACAAAATTGTCTAGTTGTTCTTGACTAATAATATTCATAGATAATAGTTGTTTAGATATAAATAACATTTCATCATATAATCTATTATGCCCGGTTTTTGTTTCTAGTATAAGTAGTTTTAATCTATCTATTAAGTTATTTGGGTTAATCGGGGAACCCACCCACAGATGTCAAAGCTATTTAAGCCCTTACCAAATACATCATCTTTTACCCCCAGTATACGTTTTATTGTTCTATATCTACTGCTTTTCTTATCACCTTTTACCAAATCAAATCTAATATCTAGTAAAATCCTTTTAACTTTGTTTTCGTCTTCCTCAATTTTATCATCGTATGTTATATTTGGTTTAGTAAGAAAGTTAAAAAATCCATCTGAAAATTCATATGTATTATCCTTAAATAAAAATGCACCCTTCTCTAGAGTTATAATAATACCATTCTTTTTATATCTCCTAGTAGGTAAATCTTTTAATTTCAATTGAGGATTAGTTTGAGCCACCATTAAATGAAGTATATTGGCTGTGATTGTATCAACAAAAACTGGTGCTATATCTTGAGTTTTCTTTGTGCTTTCTTTTAATGTTTCATTAATCTTGGAGGCGCTTTCACTGATTTGGGAACGGGTTTTCTGGATCCGCGAAGCAGTTTCACCGATCTGGGAACCAGCTTCCTCGATAGCTTTATTTTGTTTATCTAACTCTTGATTTTGCCAATCTATTGCTCCTAATGTTTGTTCACCCAATGGTAGATTCTGTTCATTATGAGTATTTAAAGTTTTAGTTAGAGGATCAAATAACTCCTATTAAAACTTTTATTTCTCCATAATCTTCTTGTTAATTTAATTTATCTTCTAATGTGTTTCTTCTGTTTAGTTTTTATAGTGTAGTTAATTCTATAGGTTATTTAGTCATTTTTCTGTTTTTAAAGAAAAAATAAGTCTTTTTATATAAAAATAATATGTACTACGGGAGAGATAATGATATATAATATACTAACTACAAACTACTAACTATTTTTGTATTCATGTTCATATTCATATTCAAATTTATATTTATATTCACAGATCATTATATAATCTAATAGCAGCTCCAATTAACTTTTTATTATTATTAATGGTTAGTTCTAGAATATTATTAACCAGTTGGTTTTTACGTAAATCTAATGATGCTCGGTAGATTTTATTTACTAGACCTCTTTTGAATAGATATATATTCTCAACATGAGGATAGCTTTTAACATTACTTACATAAAACCTTTTATCATCAAATGTGCTTAGACTAATCGTACTTGTTTTTGTTGTTGACATGTTATCACCAACTTTTTCTATTCTACATCCATCTAAAGTTCTCTGTGTGTTATACATTAATGCATTATAATACTCTTCATGTTTAGCATTGTTACAATTTTTTATTCTTTTCTCTTTAGTATTCTTAGGATAATCTTTAGAGCTATATGTCTTTGTTGACAAGGCTATAAACTCTTCTATTATTCTACTTCCCAATTCATGTTTGAATTTGCCGGAACTTTAATATTAGTTTTGATTGGTGGTTCTAGATTGGACAGATCCATGTGTTGATCAGGGACCTTACACTCGCTAAAGCTTAATACAAAACTATTAGTATCCATATAATGGAGTTGTAGATCTTTGAGGGATGTTTGAAGAATATTATAGAATACATCATACATGTGTATTTACTTAATTCTAATATAGTTACACCTATATATACTGGAGAATCATATTCTAGTTTTTTCTTTAATTATTCAATTTGGTTATAATGCTTATATCTAGTTATATTTTTAAATGTTGGTTCACTTTTACGTTTCATTATCTTTTCTTCATCATGTAAGAACTTAATTTGAAGGAAGTGTAGAGGATTCATGCACATTCTTCCATACAGGGAGTTGGTCATTAATTTCCTTGCATCCTTTTCCGCTTCAATTTTAAATGTTGCTCTATTAATAATGTTTTTTTGAATATAGTGTCTACATTTGTAATCTGGTTTAATTTTCATTACTCTATGAATTCTAGTTACTTTTACACCCATCTTAACATAAAACTTTAACATCCCATAATGAACCATATATTCTGTTCTGTTGTTTTGATCTAAGATTAATTTCTCTGATCTTGCCTTGACCTTACCTCTTTCTATGTAGCCTAATTCATTATCATTTATTTTTTTTAATAAGGCATTAATGCTAGTTGCTCTGTTCTATCTTTACCACTATTATTATAATTAATATCACAAATATATAGTAAACATGATCACTATTATCTGGGGTATTTAATATATGGCGAAGCATGGTATCCCTATTATCTAAAGATGGGCTAGAGTACTCAGAGCCCTTATAAGGTAACTTTTGCATCATTGCATAGCCATATAGTCTGTTTGCATCTATGCGTCAAATTAGCTTATTGGTGTTGCTATTGTTATTGCTATTGTCATTGCTTTTGTTATTGCTATTGTTATTGATATTGTTATTGCTATTGCTATTGCTATTGCTATTACTATATCTAACACCCATTATACCACACACCACCTCTCTTCGCTTCAACGAAATCGTCTAGCATTTGTTTATCTTGTAATATATCTATTGTTACACATTTGACATTACCCAACAATCAAAAATATAATCCGGAAGGCTTACATAGTGTAGAGGGTTAAGGCTGAATTTTTCATACTAAATTTAACATATTCTTTCATGCAGTAGTCTAACATTTCCACATCATTCTGTAAATACTCTATAGTTAGATTGTTACCAGTTTTATGACTGTTGTCTTTATTGAAGATATTGACTTCCTCTTGTGTTGGTAATTTATTAGATAGTGAGGATTTGAAGTCTTCTATATTTAGATTACCTATAAGATTATCATTGGTAGCTTTGCTACCATACGACTTTGTTGTGGATGGGGAACCAATGCCGGATGCCCTTCCCCTGGTAGTTCCACTATCACAGTCATCCAAACCAAAGTGTTCATATGGTCATAATATTTTAGTTTTACACCCATTTATCTTCGCCATTTGAAATAGAGACATTGCTAAGAAGTTAAAACTATCTAAGAATTTAAGACAACCAATGCTAAACATCTTAAACTTCCCAGCAGCTAGAGGTATGCTATCTACTTTTCTTCTATCATTAATCTGCTTAAATAGTTCACTATATAGTAGATTGAAATCACAACCAGAGCCATTAAGAAATATTACGGGAATTAAGTTTTGTTGTTTGTATCTTAAACTACACGTTCTACATACTGGTCCAATATATTTACCAGTTTCATGACAGTGATCTCTTACTTTACTAAAACATGTCTTGCCTTATATATGACAAGTGTTATTGCCTTCGTGGTATACTTTATCTTCTTTATTAAATATCCTCTTTTCATTACGCTTGATATTATTCTCTGTTTCTATTTCTAATATATCTCTAGCAAATATTTTGATGCAGTTCAAATCAAAATAGTATTTGAAATTAACTTGCCAGATGTAACCCACAATTATTGGTTTGTGTTCAGCTTTGAGATAATTACAACTGTTAGTTGTGACATCAATCACGCAACATTCTAAATCGGCAGTTATAAAATTTTTTAAATGCAGACGTTGATGTTCATTTATAAAAGTAATATGTTTTTTCTTGCGGCAAACAATTTGTGGTTTTAAAGAGTGGCTACACTCGTGTTTGTCGTATTTAATTTGAGAGTCAAACCAATATGTCTATCTATTACAATAATAGAATTTGTGTTGACTCTTTTTCGGTCTTTCTATCAGGTTTTCTATGTTTTTTATTAGAGCGCAGTGTTCTACTCCGGCATTTTTCCCAAACTAATATTTTCAAATCTCTTCTATCTTTATCAAAATCATCCATCGATTTAAACAATTCTACTTTACCTTCACAACAAGGTGTGTATACCCAAATATTAAGATTGTGCAATTTCTGTATTCTTAATATATAAGCAAAGTCATCTTCATATTGCGGTCTTGGTTAAATCAGATTATTCAAATATTTAGTTTCACGTGTTGCATGGTCCATAGCGGGATGTAGCCAAGCAGTAAAGTTATTTGCAAATAGGTGTATTTGGATTTGCGTATATTTAATATTGACTTAGAGTTTTTGAGCTCGGGAGGTAACTCTATATAACTACCAGTACTTGCTTTAGTTGGTTTAATATTTATCTGAATACTTCATAACACAAGAGACTCAAAGTCATAGCCATAACCCTCGTACATTTCCTATTCAAAGTTTAGCCATTTTGTGAAGTATCCATTCTCACATATTGCGTTATTAATATTATAGTCAGTGTTGAAGAATTTTTTAATAACTTTAACTTTTCTTTGGTTCTCTTCTTGTACTCACACTCGGCTGTGATCTTATAGTTAAAACTCTTAGCCTTACGAAAGTGGTAACAATTTTTTTTATTTCTTCTAGAGAGTTATTTATAGCTTGATCTATATCTTCAATATAATTCCCAACTTCATCAGTAAAATAAAATTCTTTCATATTCTTGCTAGAGTTTATATCAAAGCATTCTGTGTTTTCTAGATACTTACGATTATGGCTATATGAGTGAGTAGTTAGGGCTATTTTATTATAAATTCTGCGTGACATTCATTACATTCATACTTAATTCTGGTGTAGATATAATCTTTACGTTGGGGAACCAAGGAAGAAGCCCCTTTAGGTTGTGGTTCCTTTAGGTTGTGGTTCCTTTAGGTTGTAGGTTTAATAATATCTTTGTCGTTATCTCTAGTGTTAGTTTGGGGGCACCAAGGACGAAGCCCTTTTAGGAATGAGAAACTACTCATCTTCATCCGGGTCATATAATCTCTCCATATTTTCAGGTATGGGTTGGGGAACCAAGTGCGAAGTCCCTTTATTTCCAGTTTCGGCTTCAGGTGTGGGTGACGGGGGTAGAGCCCTTTCAGCTTTAGGCTTAACATTGATTGGGGCTTCATCATCAGAACCAAACATTTTCTCTAGCAATTCTTTATGTTTAGAATCACATGATTGATGCCTGTATAAGCCCTTCTTTGTTTCAAATGATAAATTACAGACGTCGCAGAAGTTCACATTGCTGTTAGTTGAGACATGGTGTATTTTAATAGGGAAAAGTATGGAAAAAAATTTTTTTCGAAGATGAAAAAACAAGTGCAATAAGTGTAAAAATAAGCATTGGAAAGAATATTGTAATTATTGCAAACATACAGAATATTGTTGTTATATATGCACGGATATAGTTAAAGTGCAAGATTATATCAAACATTTAGAAGAACATAATGTTAATCCAGATCAATATCTAGAGTGTAAAATGTGTAAAAGTTTATAAGTATATTTCTTTCTTTAGCTTTAGAAATGGAAGATGTAGATTGTGCATCTATCTTGATAGATGTAGATTCAACCATACTAGAAATCAGTTCGGAGAGCATGTTTATAAATATAATAACTGCATTAGGTTCCCTGATCGGTGAAGCCAGGGGCTCTGCTCTTGGTGTATAAGATAAGCATAAGTAGAGTTATTTTTATATATTTATTCGCAAATTTAAAATTTATAAAAGAGTTAAGCTGGTTTTGTTTTTATTCAATTTATATTTCGCAAGTTGGTTTTACGTGCTTGTTACACGGCCTCACTAGTTGCACTAGTATCTGGGATACATCCACCGGAGTCGTTGGGAATAGAACCCGAACTATCCGTCTGATAATGGATAATTACCAGCTTAACTCGATATTAGTGGATTGCACTAACTGAGACAGGAAATGATAGATTTTGAGGAAATATAAAGGGAAATATAGTGGAAAAAACAAAGGGGAATAAAGTAACGTTTATATGTGCTCCACATTTTTGGTATTGTTTATAGTAGTGGATAAAACGGGGGTTACATTTACCAGTTCAATTTGGCTCATTTCCCGAATGCGCGGCAAGCATGAGGGGAATGAGACAAATTGGGCTGGTGGCTGTAACCACCGTTTTATCCACTACTTTTGTGATTTTGTCGTAATTGCCTGACATGATGAGGAAAAAGCTTGACTTTTGTGTGATTTTGACCCTTGTTTTTTCGTAGTTACAATAGTATACAACAATTTTTGAGCAAGCCATCAATTATTTCGATTTTCTTCCACATTCATCTCCTACATTCATTTTTTCAATTTAATATATTGAATTATATCCACGTTGATTTTATTGATTAATTTTGTCTAGTAAGCTAAGTTCCAACATTGCACAAACCATTTTCCATTTTCTTCCATTTGGCAGCTTTTGAGCAAGCCTTACAAATTGGACAGTCTTGAATAAGTCCGTCTTATCCAAGGATCAATTTAATAGCTTGAATACAATTATATTATCCTTTTTTGCCACTGTTTTCGACTAATCAAAGAAGACCACGTTCTAAAAATATTAACAAAAATCTATTTCAAATAAAAAAGTCATCGATTATTGACAGGCTTGTCTCTTTTTGTTGATTGGGTGAAGGAATATTTTCAGAGAGATAGAGCAACAATTAAAATCATTACAGTTACAAGTTTCTGAGTCGCTAACATCAGCAATACGTGGTTTCAAACGCACTGCGTTCGAGGTGTGGTGAAAGACAAGTCTACTTATTAAAAAAACGTCTTCGGTACTCAACCTACTACCCAATATTGCATCTGATTTTCAACTGACAAGCGATAACCGACCCGCGTTTTCAAAGGCGACATCCCAAAGAGCATGAATGAGAGTCATAACCGTGGACAGAGGTCCGCTATTGCTGTTAAACTGATATTAGGGTTTATAAACTGTACGCCAACTAATTGTGGTAAGTATAGTGCAACCGAGGGGGTGGGGGTGATCCTCTGGTACTTAGGGGCGATCGACGAAAAGACCCCGAGTATCTATCCAAATCACCTCTTTAGACCACAAGAGCTGACCTTGTAACGGCTCTAACCTTTTTCAAGTTCATACAGTCATGGAAAAACACAACTTGAGAAACCACAAAATTATCATTTCTAAATAATCAGTTAACAAACTGGTGTTCGGAAAGTTTTATTCATCAACAACATGTAAGCTCCATCGACACATAGTAACGGATGAGCATTACGCGTTAAGCTCTTTATTTGAAATTGTTCTCCGTACAAATCAGCAAGTGACAACTTAGACTGCAAAGTTTTCTTCGATGCTCGTTTACCGGTTTTTCGTCCGGAATTCTTGACGTCAGAATTGGTTATTATTCGGTCAACAGTTGTCTAGGAAAAATTGAGACAAAAACCAGCATATTTCATGCATATCTCGTCGATATTTACTAAAATTAGGTTTACACTTTCCAAGCACTCAGAAAGCTCAATTCTGAGTGGATAATATCCACTTATTTATTCTATAGCATTCTCTGGCCCAGAAAAAGAGGTTGGGAGAATGGCTACGAAAATTACAAACGTGCGGATGAGCGACGGTAGACGTGGAACCGTGACGGAGTTCAGTGATCCGAGCAGTAGGGTAGTAAGACTTAGGGTTGGTGTATTTAGCTAACCAGAGCAGGTCACCGGTATTCAGGTGTTCCTCGGATTACATCTGCCACTTAGAAAGTCAGTTCTGCGCCGGGACGTACTTTTTGATTCAGTGTTACCATATAGCGTTAGCGTAGGACTGCACGCAGATGCATCGCTTCCCGTGAACAAACTCATCTATGCCAAAGGAAAAGGGGATAAAAGGGCAAATCTCTTTTAGGTAATTAAGGGGAATTGATGAAAACATCCCGAATATCTATCCAAATCACATTTTTAGACAAAAAGAGTTAACAATGTAACGGCTCTGACCTTTTTTCATTTCATACAGTCATGAAAAAAACGCAATCTGAAGACCAAAAAATATCTCTGATTAGTCAGTTAAAAAACTGTGGTTCTGGAAATTTTAATTTATCAACAACATGTAAACTTCATCGATACCTAGCAAAGTATAAGCATAACGCCTTTAATTCTACGACGTACAAGGTATTGTCCGCAAAAATCAGCAAGTGGCAACTAAGACCGCAAAGTTTGTTTCGATGCTCGTTTGCTGGTTCTCTAAGCCAGAAACAATCTTAATTCATGCGTATCATATCTATATTTACATAAAAATAGGTTGACACCTTTACAATACTTAGAAAAATTTGATTTTGATCGCATAGTATTTACTTTATTATTCTATAGCATTCTTGGGCCCAGAAGAAGAGGTTGGGAGAAGAGGTACAAAATTTACAGGCGGGAGATGAGCGAACCAGTTGAGGTGGAACTGTAACGGAGTTAACTGAAGGTAGTAACTCCTAAATTTTGTCTCTTTAACTAACCAGACCATATCACTTGTCTTCATATTTTGCTTGGTAGGCGTCTTCCACTTAGAACGTCAGCTCAGCGCCGGGATGTACTCTTTGATCCAATATGACCCTATAGCTTTAGCGTAAGACTGAGCGCAGGCGTAATGCTTCTGGTGGTCGAACTCATCTATGCCAATGGCAAATAGATACTACTTGCTTGGTTAACAAGGAGAGAAAGATTAGGATTTAATGAGCTTAAGTGGGTCGGGTCTGCGCTTACGGGCTTTATTGGACGTGAGTTAAATGCGTTTTCGACCAGACAAAATGTACTACTTAAAACATTCATCTGTGAGGCGAAGTGTACCATGGATTGTTTAGAGTTTGCGCTTGAAACTACGCACCAATATACTTAGTAACATGTATAAAAATTTATTATATTATGCATCCTTTTTCGACTTTGAACTTAAATTTACTTCAACCGCACTTTTGCAACATTTATTGACAAATTAGAAGCCAATTTCTAAATTTTATGCGGAGTCTTTCTTTCAGGAAAGGCTCATACTTATTGTTTGAATTTTTCTCTCATAGCCTTTTTTAGCTGTAGCTTACCCCGCAAATCCTATTGAGGCCATTCAAAACATGATGAGAGCGCCAAAGTACCTACTATTTGTTTACATAAATTTACGAGAACGAAAATTTGGTGACACCTCCATGCTTTCAGTCTCGCCTTAACTAGAGTTTGGTGTGTTTGTTCTGTTGTTCTAACCCATACCAATTTTTGGGTTTTTTTACGGTACTACAATTATACAAATCTTTCTTATCAAATTTTGATTCGGAATCAAAAATTTTTGCTCATTAAAGGATCAAATAGGTGTTTTTTTGTTGAAGAATTCCTCATTCTTCTCAATCGCTCTCTATAACATCAGTCCTGTTGTCCTTAAGTTTCGGAATTCTTCTTGTTTCAATCTTCATTGAACTTTTAAAAATTTTTTATGTTCTCCCCGCTCGTTGGGGGAGACAAAATGTAGTACTTAAGGCATCATCTATGAAGTGAAGTGTACAAAGGATTGTGAAGAGTACGCACTGGAAACTACGGACCAATTTACTTAGTAACATGTCTAAAGATTTACTATACTATGAATTCTTTTTCGACTTTCAGCTTAAGTTTATTTTGATCGTACTTTTTTTAAACATTTATTGACAAACTAGAAGCCAATTTCTAAAAGTTATGCGGAGTCTTTCTTTCAGGAAAGGCTCATCATTATTGCTTAAAATTTTCTCTCATAGATTTTTTTAGCTGTAAATCCTACCCGCAAATCCTCATGAGGCCATTCAAAACATGACGTGAGCGCCAAGGTACGTACTATTTTGTTTACATAAAGATACGAGAACTAAAATTTGGGGACACCTCCATGCTTTCCGTCTGCCTTACCTAGAGTTTGGAGTGTTTGTTCTGTTGTTCTGACCCATGCCAACTTTTGGGTCTGCTCGGTTGGATCCATACCCTTGGGCTAAAAATTAGATTTTGAAGCGCAAATTCTGGTTCTATTTTTTTTGCCCCCCACCAGCTTAGTATGCTTATTTCTTTTATGCCCCCAGGCGTAAAAGAAAAAAGCCCTCTACGTTTTTTGTGGGCTTTTTCGACCCTGTGGGTTGTCACCAACTTAATTTCAATCATCAATTCCTTTCGTTCAAATGTTGCTGGTCCAAATGGTGCTTTTTGGGTACATTTGGTTGCCTGAACTATATTTAGGTCTGGAGTCCCAGAAAATAAAATATTCCAAATTTTCGGGGAAAAAGACTTTGAAGAGACTATAAGTTGACTGTATGTGGGTATGAAGACTTTAGTTCACCCTATATTAAAATTTTGCGTCAACTTTTGTAGCGTGTCCGGGTATTTTTCATTAAAGCCCCCCCCCCCAGCTTAGCGGTAAGATAACCTATAGCCCCCCAATCATGGTAAATTTATCATAATGGGGTGCTCTATTTTCATGGGGGACTATAATGGGAAAGAGCCGCGCGTCCAGCATGTAAATGTTCCTATTATACGAAAAGACAAGTGTCAATTATATCAAAAGACCATTAATGTGCAAATTTGCACTCAAATGTGATCAGACCATCCCCAAACTTACGTGACCTTTGATCATGTTAGAATATCGATCAAACAATGTTCATGAACTTAGGGAGAATTACTAGAAAGAAAGTTTAACACACCAGAATACCAACAACAGGAGCATATTGATTTTAATTACAATGTTTATATAAATGAATTGTCAAGAAATGGTGCTTAGAATCAATAATCGGTTCAAAATGGTGAATCCAGATAACTGTTAGAGTGAGTTTAAAATCTTCCCAGCATGAATTGAATGTTTATGATACCACAATAAATGTGAACGAGTTCTTAGAAAAGTGAAAATGCATACCATCTATGTTATCCCCTGCGACTGATTTCTAGGAAACTTGCAGAAGCAAACCATATTGGATAACCCTTGTGACCCCCACTGTAAATCATGGTGCTAAGATTGTTTTTTATCTTGACTTTCTCGAACTGATAATGTGTATATATAGAGCTGATTTTTGAGTCTTTTTTCATCACCATGATCAAATAACCATCTTGATCTAATAATCAGATCTCTCCTGTATTTCCTAAATTCTATTGTAAAAATCATTTTTGCTATTCTCTCATTTTGAGAAGTTAATTTTTTCTTTTTGTTAAAAACGCCTTTTATTCCGCTTGCGGAGACCCATAACCCAACATTTTATGGCCCTGCATTTTTCTAAGTCAAAAAACTATTTCGTAAAAAAAAATTATGTTGTTGAAAGACATAATCCTTTTCTGCTTAGTGCTTTTTCTTTTCACAACTGTTTTGCTTCTTCAAACTACGATGGGTCAACAGACAGTGAAGCTGCTGACCTACACAGGAAAGGCACAGGACTTTCCAATATGGAGCACAAGATTTGTGGCGATGATGCAGACGAAGGGACTCTACAAATCACTACTTGGGACAGAAGAGCAAACCAATGAGCCTGCACCACCAACCAATGGAGCCAGCAAAAATGAAAAGAAGAACCACATTGTGCTGAAGGATGCTCATGAGAAGGAAGTTGCAGACATCAAGGAGAAACGAAACAATGTTTGGTGCCATCTGGCATTGACTCTAGATGCAACAACCCTCATGCTGATGATACATGACAGTGTGGCAGATGATGGCATTGGAGATGGAGCAAAAACTTGGAGCCTTTTGCGGGAGAGATTTCAGAGTGTGGAGACACCGACAGTGGTGACCTTGCTGGCTCCACCGCAGCTCGAGGATTTTTAGGATTTGGATAGCTTCTTCATCAGAGGCCAGGAGTTGCTCACAAGGCAACAAGAAGCAGGGGAAGCAGTCCCAGAGACCCTCTTCAACGCCTTGGTCCTCAATGGTCTTCCAATGAGGTATGAAAGTTTTGTTATACAAGAAAGCTTCAACTCGGTAACGAACTTCACAGTGTTGAGGAAAAGGCTGCAGAACTTCCATGAGATTACTGCACAGAGACACAACAGAGAAAGTGGCTTAATGGCACTGGCAGCGAAGGGTGACTTCAAGAAGGGCCCCCAGGTAGGAAACTGTTTTGTTTGCAGGATCCCTGGACACTTTGTAAAGGACTGCAGGAGGAAGGAGACAACACAATTCAGCAAATGGGGTGAGAAATGTCACCTAGATAGGGCATCCACAAGACAAAGAGATGGAGGCAATTTTGAGTCAGTGGCAATGTGACCAACATTGGCTACAGCAGGAGAGGAATACTGGGTACCTCTTACCCAGTGGAAGACAGCAGACATGCTAGTGGAAAGTGGTTGTACAGATCACATAGTGACGAAGATCGACGCGTTCCTGGACTTTATGCCCGTTCAATCAGTGGTCAGAAATCCAAAAGGAGAAGCTTCCAGAGTGGTGGGCAGAGGCTGTTTGAGGGTCAGAATACCCTCAAACAAAGTGGATTTTTATTGCAAACTCAAAAAATTTGTGTGTATGCCAGACTTTTCTTCAAACCTCCTATCAGTGTCAAGATGCACGGAGTGGGGACACAGCTTCTATTTCGAGAAAGGAAACAGCTGCATGTTTGTTTAACTTACCCTGCAGCGTTCTAGAATTCAAAATTAGTTTCAACAGCGTGAAACTTGACAATGCAGGGAAGTGGCACAGACGGTTGGGTCATTTGAATCAAGTGGATGTGGTCAGGAATACACCACAGACAGTGGGGGAACTTGATGATGTATGCAATGTGTGCGCAATGGCCAAGATCACAAAGACTGCTGTACCAAGACTGGCAGAGACCCAAGCAGAAGAGATGCTGGAGAGGGTGTCCAAAGACGTGATGGGACCTTTCTGAGTAGTTCACTGTCAGGGTTGCCGTTTTGCATTGTGTTTGCTGACCAGTACACGAAGTTTGTGTTTATGAACTTGTTTAGGGCAAAAGGTGAAGCACTGGCTAACCTGAACAAAATTGTTCTCAGTGTGGGGACGCCCAAGAAACTGGGACAAGACAATGCGAAGGAGTTTCTCTCAGAGCAGTTCAAGAGGTATTGCTTCGATGCAGGCATTCTACAGAAGGAGACTATACCGGAGATGCCACAACAAAATGGGATAGCTGAGAGGTTCAACAGGACACTGCTGGAGAGCGCAAGATGCTTGCTCATTGATATTGCTATTTTTGGCAGCCGTGTCTTCATGAGGAAGAGGGACAGAGATATCAGAAAACTTGTGTTAAGGCACTGGAAGGAAAGTTTCTGGGTTACACTGAAGGATACAAGGTATACCTGGTGTACGTACCCAATACACGCAAGCTGGTGGCAGTTCGAGATGTGATCATCAAGGAGTCCAAACGGGGGTTTAATCTGCGATAACTTCAAAGTTCAAAAGATTTAAAACTTTCACAAAAGACACTAGTTATGATTTAGTGGGGGAAAGTGATGCAGACTGGTCTGGTGATGTCATAGACAGAAAATGAACGACGGACTATTAATTCAAGCTTAACGGACATGGCGGAGCACTCATCCGGGGTGTCAACAAGCAGGCCACAATTGCTCTTTCTTCATCAGATGCACAATATCAGGGCATGGCAGCAGCAGTTGAAGAAGCATTGTATCTGAAACAACTTCTGGAGGAAACCGGCATCCAGCAGAAACATCCAATAGCGACTGGAGAGGACCACCGAGTTCTCTCAAGTTGTGCCAAAACACATTCAGGCACAAGAGAAGCAGACACATTGAGAGAAAACTTCATTTCATCCGGGTGAGACGAAACATGGGACTATTTCAAATCAATACGTTCCTACTGACAAAAAGGCAGCCGACATCTTAACGAAATCTTTACCCGTATCGAAGGTGGAAAGAATCAGAACAATTTTGATGGGAACAGACTCTACGCAATTAGCTCAAGTCTTAGAATTTCAATCTAACTATAGCCATGAATTTAGCGAGAATTAATAAAAAGAAAGTTTAATTGACCAGATTACCAAGATAGAAGGAAATTCGTTTTAAATACAAAGTTTATATCACTGAATCTTCAAGAAAGGGTGCTTAGAATTAATATTTCGTTCAAATGGCTAACTCTAGGTAACTACTCTTAGATTGAGATTATTTGTTGTAAAATATTTCCAGGATGCCTTGAATGATTATGATACCACAATAAATGTGAACGAGTTCTTAGTAGAGTGTAAATGCATACCATCTAAGGTATACCCTGCGACTTATTTCTAGGAAATTTGCAGAAGCAAACCATATTGGATACCCCTTGCGACCCCCACTGTATATCATGGTGCTTAGATTGGTTTTGTATCTAGGTTTTCTCGCAGTGATAATGGGTATATATAGTGCTGATTTTTGAGTCTATCTTCACTCCCAAAAATCAAGTCACCATCTTCATCTGATAATCAGACCTCTACTGTAAATCTCAAAATTCTACTGTAAAAAATCATTTGTTATTCTCTTATTTTGAGAAATGAATTTTTTGTACTTAGTTAAAAACGCCTTTTATTCCGCTTGCGAAAACCCGTAACCCAACAGATCAAATTATTAAGCTTCAACTATTTTCCAGACCTTGCAAATTTTATTTGGCAACACAACGTGTGCGCTCGACTTGGGTCTGATCAGAGGTCATTTCCGTCTGGCACTTCAATCTGGGACCGCAACTAAAGCATTCTTTTCAAGTCAGTATAATATTCTTCAAGTTCATTTTTTGATCATTGTCATTTCGTACAATGTTTCATTTGATTATTCCTCGGATTAGTCCCATACAGCCGAAATGTAGGCATCCCCCAAATAGCACGGTTATGCAACCTTCTGGAAAGGTTTTTGTGTTCATAATTACGAAACAAGTATAAAACATCAACAACCACATTTGCAACATTTTTCAGGAAAATCAAAGTCATACACCCGTTTTGAAGGCACGCAATTCCTAATAATGCGTTGGCGGTCAAACAAGCCGGTAGGCAAGCAAGCTGAATTTTGAAAATGAGGGCAAGTAAGTAGAAAAATTTTGGTCGGGCCGGTGGGCGCGCTTCGCGGCCTCTCCCCAATAACCGGCCAGTGATTTCGGATTAAATTCCACAGCGGATGAGAAGCATGGCCATGCACAGCCGTCCGCCGAGGCCCGTATCCACTAGATGTCTAAAAATTGACATATTTGTGTTTCTTTGGTGCATTGGAATACATTATGCAGCATGATAAAATGCGCAGTGTTGATTGTTACGGCTTATAATGTATTATTTTTGATAGATTACATAATTATTACATAACTCTCGGCTTATTTTTCTGTCGGCTTACTTTTATTTCGGCTTCCTTTATGTTTGCCTGATAATGAAATAACAATAAGTTTTTGGTTGATGTTTACATTATATGCAGCTCATTATTATTATGCACGTATTAATTTCAAACTAAAGCTCTGTTAATATTTTCTAAATGCCCATTCACGCGTATTCACATGTAATAATTCATATGAATACATAATGATAAGACATGCACAAATGCGGGGGATGCCTAAGTTATTTTTTTTGGGGGGGGGCTAGCGGAAAAGAGCCTATTCCTTTTCGTTACAGTTAAGGTAAACATGAGCGCAAACTTTTACTTGTTGTTTGTTTGTTTCGTTTTGATCAAGCGGTGCTCGAAACAATATTGAACTGGGCCATCAACAAGGGACTTCCGAATGATACCAACTCTAGATTCTTGACGGCTTGAAAGAGAGACCTACCTGCCCCGCTTAGCCTAATGGGTTAGTCACAAAGACTAACCAGGATATGAGAAAAGATCGGGAACTCTTCAAACTACCATGGATGTTGAGCGGAGGTCGTCCGATGGAGAGTATCTGGCGAAATGAGACAAAGCCTGGAAACACCCTGGACCAACGAAATGAAATATGTACAGCCCAAAGTCGCCCTGGAAAACAGCCAAAAACCTTGGGAATAGACGACTACGAGTGCAGTGGTACAACTCTTCATTACGTTGACTGTCAAGTTCCGATGTTCTGAATGGGGATTGAGATTATTAGGGCGGTAGAAACTTCTGTTTAATTGCAGTGGATAAAAATGCGGAAAAATAAATTGGTTCACAGGCACGTTTCAGTGTTTAAAGAGCAAAAATGATTTATATAGCATTTTCATCAGGTTTAGTTTCACTGGGTTCACAAAATTAATTGGTTCAGGACGGATTCAAACCTTTACAAAAAAGCAACTTTTTAATTGCTCTTGATCGAAGTTCATAGCAATTATTATAAACGGGTTGTTTTTTTTATAGCAAATTGTTTGCTTGAGAATTTTGCGCGTTGGCAGTGCATCTGGTTATGGAGCGGGAGTTAAGTGGTTCGAATCCCAATGGGGTCAAAAATTTTTGCCCCCACCTGTTGTTCGAGAGCAACTCTTCCGACATTAGTCGGTTTATGTTAATTTTTTGGGGAATGATTCCTTTCGCAAATAATCTAAAATGTACTTGGGATGACCACACCGATCCTTAATCATTAATAGAACTGATATCTAAAACGTTTTTTAACCTTTATGACTCCAGGTTGCGACTTTTTGACGAAATAATGTAAGATCTGAGAAGAGTTACGGTGAAATTGATTGTCTTTCAATACAAAACGGTCACAATTTAAGCGTCGAATGTGATTTTTTAAATTATTATTGGTGACATTGGCAATGAAATTCAGTCTAAAATTCTTGTAAAATGATGTTTAATTTCCCGGATTGACAATAAGTTTTTAATCTTAGAACTTTCTTATTAGGGACCATTAACTTCATAATTCAAAAAAGTTTCAAAAGATTGGTAAAATTATAACTTTGCCATAAATGAAAGTTCTATGACAAAAAACTTTTTCCTAAATGGAAGTTTTATGACTACAACTTTTCAATAATATGGAAGTTCTATGGTTCCTACTCCTCTATAACAACAGAAAGCAGGCATTTAAAGAGTCTTGGTTTTTTCGTGAGTCCTCATGAGCTTCTTTAACTACAATACAAGGGAAACATGTTTTGAGTGTTTTCTTGCAGAATAAGCAAAATTAGACTGTAAATTCTACTGTAAAATATCATTTTTGTTATTCTCTCAATTTCAGAAATTAATTTTTTCTGCTTAGTTAAAACGCTTTTTATTCCGCTTGCGAAAACCCATAACCCAACAGATCATACTATTAAGCTTCAACTATTTTCCAGACCTTACAAATTTTATTTGGTAACACACCGTGTGCGCTTGACTTGGGTCTGATCACATGTCGATTTCGTCTGGTACCTCAATCTGGGACCGCAACTAAAGCATTCTTGTCAAGTCAGTATAATCTTTTCAAGTTCATTTTTTGATTATGTTCATTTCGTACAATGTTTCATTTGATTATTCCTCGGATCTTTTCTGCTAGCCTCCCCCAGTCCTATCTGGCCGAAATTTAGGCACCCCCCCAAATAACCCTGTTGTGCTACCTTCTGGAAAGGTTACTTGTGTTCATAATTACGTAACTAGTATAATACATCAACAACCACATTTGCAACATTTTTCAGGAAAATCAAAATAGTACACCCTTTTAGAAAGTACGCAACTCCTAATAATGCGTTGGCGGTTAGGCAAGCCGGTAGGCAAGCAAGCCGAAATTTGAAAATAAAGGCAAATATTCCGAAAAACTTTGGGATACTCGTATTTTAAATTGCCCCTGGCGGGCCGGTGGGCGCGCTTGGCGCGCGTCGCGGCTTCGCCCCGATAACCGGCCCGCGATTTCGGATTACATCCCACAGTGGATGAGAAGCATGGCCATGCACAGCGGTCCGCTGAGGCCCGTATCCACTAGATGTCTAAAATTTGACGTATTTTTGTTTCTTTGGTGCATTGGAATACATTATGCACTATGATAAAATGCGCAGTGTTGATTGTAACGGCTAACAATGTATTATTTCTGATAGATTACATAACTATTACATAACTTTCGGCTTGTCCTTCTGTCAGCTTACTTTTATTTTGGCTTCCTTTGTGTTTGCCTAATAACGCAATAACAACAAGTTTTTGGTTAAAATTTAGATTATAAGCAGCTCATTATTATTATGCACGTATTAATTTCAAACTACCGCTCTGTTAATATTTTCTAAATGCCCATTCACGCTTATTCACATGTATTAATTCATATGTATACATAATGATAAAACGTACACAAATGCGGGCCGGCGGGCGCGCTTGGCGCGCGTCGCGGCTTCGCCCCGATAACCGGCCCGCGATTTCGGATTACATCCCACAGTGGATGAGAAGCATGTCCATGCACAGCGGTCCGCTGAGGCCCGTATCCAATAGATGTCTACAAATTGACATATTTGTGTTTCTTTGGTGCATTGGAATACATTATGCAGCATGATAAAATGCGCAGTGTTGATTGTTACGGCTTATAATGTATTTTTTTTGATAGATTACATAACTATTACATAACTCTCGGCTTATTTTTCTGTCGGCTTACTTTTATTTCGGCTTCCTTTGTGTTTGCCTGATAATGAAATAACAATAAGTTTTTGGTTGATGTTTACATTATATGCAGCTCATTATTATTATGAACGTATTAAATTCAAACTAAAGCTCTGTTAAAATTTTCTAAATGCCTATTCACGCGTATTCACATGTAATAATTCATATGAATACATAATGATAAGACATGCACAAACACGGGGGATGCCTAAATTATTTTTTTGGGGGGGGGGTGCTAGCGGAAAAGATCCTATTCCTTTTCGTTACAGTTAAGGTAAACATGAGCGCAAACTTTTACTTGTTGTTTGTTTGTTTCGTTTTGATCACGCGCTGCTCGAAACAATATTGAACTGGGCCATCAACAAGAGACTTCCGAATGATACCAACTCTAGATTCTTGACGGCTTGAAAGAGAGACCTACCTGCCCCGCTTAGCCTAATGGGTTAGTCACAAAGACTAACCAGGATATGAGAAAAGATCGGGAACTCTTCAAACTACCATGGATGTTGAGCGGAGGTCGTCCGATGGAGAGTATCTGGCGAAATGAGACAAAGCCTGGAAACACCCTGGACCAACGAAATGAAATATGTACAGCCCAAAGTCGCCCTGGAAAACAGCCAAAAACCTTGGGAATAGACGACTACGAGTGCAGTGGTACAACTCTTCATTACGTTGACTGTCAAGTTCCGATGTTCTGAATGGGGATTGAGATTATTAGGGCGGTAGAAACTTCTGTTTAATTGCAGTGGATAAAAATGCGGAATAATAAATTGGTTCACAGGCACGTTTCAGTGTTTAAAGAGCAAAAATGATTTATATAGCATTTTCATCAGGTTTAGTTTCACTGGGTTCACAAAATTAATTGGTTCAGGACGGATTCAAACCTTTACAAAAAAGCAACTTTTTAATTGCTCTTGATCGAAGTTCATAGCAATTATTATAAACGGGTTGTTTTTTTTATAGCAAATTGTTTGCTTGAGAATTTTGCGCGTTGGCAGTGCATCTGGTTATGGAGCGGGAGTTAAGTGGTTCGAATCCCGATGGGGTCAAAAAATTTTTGCCCCCGCCTGTTGTTCGAGAGCAACTCTTCCGACATTAGTCGGTTTATGTTAATTTTTTGGGGAATGATTCCTTTCGCAAAAAATCTAAAATGTACTTGGGATGACCACACTGATCCTTAATCATTAATAGAGCTGATATCTAAAACTTTTTTTTAACCTTTATGACTCCAGGTTGCGACCTTTTGACGAAAAAATGTAAGATCTGAGAAGAGTTACGGTGAAATTGATTGTCTTTCAATACAAAACGGTCACAATTTAAGCGTCGAATGTGATTTTTTAAATTATTATTGGTGACATTGGCAATGAAATTCAGTCTAAAATTCTTGTAAAATGATGTTTAATTTCCCGGATTGACAATAAGTTTTTAATCTTAGAACTTTCATATTAGGGACCATTGACTTCATAATTCAAAAAAGTTTTGAAAGATTGGTAAAATTATAACTTTGTCATAAATGAAAGTTCTATGACAAAAAACTTTTTCCTAAATGGAAGTTTTATGACTACAACTTTACAATAATATGGAAGTTCTATGGTTCCTACTCCTCCATAACAACAGAAAGCAGGTATTTAAAGAGTCTTGGTTTTTTCGTGAGTCCTCATGAGCTTCTTTAACTACAAGGGAAACATGCTTTGAGTGTTTTCTTGCAGAATAAGCAAAAATAGACTGTAAATTCTACTGTAAAATATCATTTTTGTTATTCTCTCAATTTGAGAAATTAATTTTTTCTACTTAGTTAAAACGCTTTTTATTCCGCTTGCGAAAACCCATAACCCAACAGATCATACTATTAAGCTTCAACTATTTTCCAGACCTTACAAATTTTATTTGGTAACACACCGTGTGCGCTTGACTTGGGTCTGATCACATGTCGATTTCGTCTGGCACCTCAATCTGGGACCGCAACTAAAGCATTCTTGTCAAGTCAGTATAATCTTTTCAAATTCATTTTTTGATTATGTTCATTTCGTACAATGTTTCATTTGATTATTCCTCGGATCTTTTCTGCTAGCCTCCCCCAGTCCTATCTGGCCGAAATTTAGGCATCCCCCCCAAATAACTCTGTTGTGCTACCTTCTGGAAAGGTTACTTGTGTTCATAATTACGTAACTAGTATAATGCACCAACAACCACATTTGCAACATTTTTCAGGAAAATCAAAATAGTACACCCTTTTAGAAAGCACGCAACTCCTACTAATGCGTTGGCGGTTAGGCAAGCCGGTAGGCAAGCAAGCCGAAATTTGAAAATAAGGGCAAGTATTCCGAAAGATTTTGGGATACTCGTAATTTAAATTGCCCCTGGCGGGCCGGTGGGCGCGCTTGGCGCGCGTCGCGGCTTCGCCCCGATAACCGGCCCGCGATTTCGGATTACATCCCACAGTGGATGAGAAGCATGGCCATGCACAGCGGTCCGCTGAGGCCCGTATCCACTAGATGTCTAAAATTTGACGTATTTTTGTTTCTTTGGTGCATTGGAATACATTATGCACTATGATAAAATGCGCAGTGTTGATTGTAACGGCTAACAATGTATTATTTCTGATAGATTACATAACTATTACATAACTTTCGGCTTGCCCTTCTGTCAGCTTACTTTTATTTCGGCTTCCTTTGTGTTTGCCTAATAACGCAATAACAACAAGTTTTTGGTTAAAATTTAGATTATAAGCAGCTCATTATTATTATGCACGTATTAATTTCAAACTACCGCTCTGTTAATATTTTCTAAATGCCCATTCACGCTTATTCACATGTAATAATTCATATGTATACATAATGATAAAACGTACACAAATGCGGGGGGGGGGGGGAGGGGGTTGCCAAATGTATTTTTTGGGGGGGGGGTCTAGCGCAAAAGATCCTATTCCTTTTCGTTACAGTTAAGTTAATCATGGGCGCAAATTTTAACTCGTTGTTTGTTTGTTTCGTTTTGATCAGGCGGAGCTCAAGACAATATTCAACTGGGCTATCAACCAGGGACTTCCGAATGATACCAACTCCGGATTCTGGACGGCCTGGAAGAGAGACCTACCTGCCCCCGCAGAGCCAAATGGGACAGTCACAAAGACTAACCAGGACATCAGAAAAGATCGAGAACTCTTCAAATTGCCATGGAAGTGGAGTGGAGGTCGTCCGATGGACAGTATTTGGCGAAATGAGACACAGCCTGGAAACACCCTGGACGAACGTGATGAAATGTGTACAGCCCAAAGTCGCCCTGGAAAACAGCCAGAGTTCTTGGGAATAGACGACTACGAGTGTAATGGTACAACTCTTCATTACGTTGTCTGTCAAGTTCCGATGTTCTGAATGGTGATTGAGATTATTGGGGCGGTACATACTTCTGTTAAATTACAATGGATAAAAGTGCTGAATTATAAATTGGTTCACAGGCATGTTTCACTGTTTAAAGAGCAAAAATTACTTATATAGCATTTTCATCAGGGTTCACAAAATTAATTGTTTGAGAACAGATTCAAACTCCTACAAAAAAGCAATTTTTTAATTGCTCTTGAACGAAGTTCATAGCAATTATTGTAAACGTGTTTGTTTTTTTAATGCAAGTTGTTTGCTTGAGAACTTTATAGAGAGGGAGGTCAGTGGTTCGAATCCCGATGGGTTCAAAAGTTTTTGCCCCCACCTGTCGTTCGAGAGCAATTCTTCCGACATTAGTCGGTTTATGTTCATTTTTGGGGGAATGATTCCGTTCGCAAACAATCTAAAATGTACTTGGGATGACCTCACCGGTCCTTAATCATTACTAGACCTGATATCTAAAACTCTTGTTAACATTTGTAACTCCAGGTCGCGACTTTTTGACGAAATAATGTAAGATCTGAGGTGAGTTACGTTGAATATGATTGTCTTTCAATACAAAACGGTCACATTTTAAGCGTCGAATGTGATTTTTTAAATTATTATTGGTGACATCGGCAATGAAATTCAGTCTAAAGTTCTTGTGAAAAAAATTTCATAATTTCGTTCATTATAGTGATTACATAACATTTATACTGATCACGACAATCTATTTGTCAATATTTATATCAGAAACAGAAAACCCACAAAATTGGAAATTATTTGCTTTGTTGCCAGAAATCAGACTGCATTTTACTAGCATATAATAAAAAAAACTCTCTCATGTCAGTTGAAAAGGTCATCCCATGTGAAAAACCGTTGATAAGGTGAAGGAAATTTAATGAAATTGGTTCTCGTTTTTATTACAAATTTAATCTCATCAATGTTCAAATTATTTCACGCTTTCAATTCAACATTATGGGGTCATTTCTTCAATATCACAAGTGGGAGCAGCAAAGTAAGAAAGGTAATTATTCAGTTTAAAAATGTCATTGGGTTCCTTTATTTCCTTTGACGCGAGTCATGTGACTCTCAATGCTACAGGGGATTGATAAGAGGAACCTACTCATATTTCCTCGAAGACGATCAGAGGACTTAAATTTGACACTATTCTTGCGAAATGTTGAACCAACCCAGTTACTAAAATGTACAAAGAAAAAACTCGAATGAGATAAGCGTTATATTTTATATCTTTTATATCGCTTTTAAGAAGTAAGACTTCAGAAACTGGTAATTAAAAAATTTGGGTACGGTTCCGTAGAAAAGTTCTTTCGACCTTATAGGACGCCTTACTAAGTTTCTTAAGTTTTCTACTGCACCGTCTAAGTCTGATTAAGTTTTCAAAGTTTTGTCTCAGGTAAAAAACCTGGGCACTTGGAATACACTGCAATACGCATCAAATTGCATTTTTTTTGGGGGGGCGGGGGGGTTGTCCTCCGCTTAAGTTTGTAAAATAATGGTAATACATTTTTTTTCAAAAATTGCCAAATTTTGCAAATTAATGAATTAAATCAGAATATTTTGGCCAACAGATTTGAAATTTTTATCAACACCGTGTACTTCATGTCATTTTAAAATGGAGTTAAAAAATCTCTGAGAAATGGACAGAAAAATAATCCACATTCCTAATTTAACCAGAGCTCGACTCGAATTTGCCTATCAATAGCAAATGTTTTGCAAACTTAAAGTTGTTTTGTTTAATTTTGCAAATTTGGCCTTGCAAAAAGATAATTTGTAAATATTTACATACCCTTCATTATCGAGCAAAAATTTGCAAAACATCTGCTATTTCAACATTGGTTTTAGACTAGGATTGGTAACAAGAGAGACAACAGCTACAGTTCGATAAAATTTCACTGGTTTCTCTACTGGTTTTAGTAATCACTTAAAATCGAACAAAGCAACTAAAATTTCCAGGAACCAACTGATCGTTTGGTGCTTATTTTCTAATTGTCTTTTAAACATGCATTGAGTAATGTAAAGTAATTTTATGCAATTCTTTAAAACATTGTTTTATTTCTGTGTATGTCAATTTGCACATTGATAACAGCTGTCATGGAAAATGGTGGGAGATTCGAGTATATTTACTGCAGCAAAATGTACGTCTTGCAGCGAAATTCTGCCTGGTTTTTTAATTAAAGAATGACAACATAATTTCCGTCTGATGACTTTTTGAGGACACGAATGACCAGAGTAAAAGAGACGCTTCAATTCTTTTATTATTTGCTGCTCAACTTTACTCTGCAACAAAGACTTCAAAAATTTTTGTTCCCAATGTTATTAGTTTAATTGAATTAAAAGCATAATATCAAAAATGACACTATTTTCAACAATTGCAAACCGAATGCAGACATCATTTTTTTCTCTTTGTAGAATCTTTCCTAATCGATCCCAAACAAATACAAACTCTTGAAAATTCGTCCAATTAAGAGCATAAGAGAAGCGGGGGAACTTCACAAACCTTTAATCCCATATAACAGAGAGGGTTATATCGTATATTAAAAATATACAGATGTTCGAATCACAGTTGTGTAGCGTTAACGATGATCAAACCGTAAGAAGGAAGGATCGTACGGTATGTGAAAACATTATTTGGAAGGATATCAAGTTCCCAGCACAACTTAGTGGCAAGGAGAGATTAATATATAAAACTCTGAACTACTGTGGAGTGTTGAAGATGAGGAGAAGCTTGTCATTGTTCACTACACAGCTCAAACAGATGAAAATCAAACAATCGAAAAAGAAGGGCCGACGATCTATTTTCTTAGCAAGATTCTTCTGAAGCCTTCTATAGTCACTCTCTTGATGACCAAGTCCAAGTAGATCCTGACTTAACCTATAAGAGATGAAATTCAGTAAAGTCACCTATCTTCCTAAGTTACTCTGCAGAATAAGTCCTCACTCCCCGAAAGATTCTACTAACAATTTTCCAACTCTTTTTTTTGCTCCCAGAATCTACACTGACACTAACTAATAGTCCTAGAAACATAAAAAAATGAAAACTACGCGAAAATTTTTACCGCGAAGAACAACTTAATGGCGAAATACGCTAGTTCTTTCAGGATTAAAAAATGAGTCTGAATAGCTGTGGTACCAGAATTGGTGTAAAAAATCAATTGTATTTACGGCACCAAGACAATGGAATAATGGGTCCAAGATTCTAATTGATCTTCCAATTTTTAATGGATCTGCCTCTTGACAGTTTTTATTTAGGAATTCACAAAATTTTTCTAGGCTTCTATTTTCAACAATGCATGTGAAAGTAGTTGTTCGGTATCAACCGTTAATTGTATTCTCCTTATCATTCTTCTTGTTACTCATTTTCTCATTAAATTTCTGGCTCTGTAAGTCTAGGAACAGTTTTTTATTTTCTTTTTCTACATCTACTTTTCGGATTTAACTGTTCTCCTGAATAGCTGTCAGTAACAGCAATAATTTACGTTCAAAAATTAAACGAATAGTCAAAACATATAATAATAGCACTACAAGGTGAAAATTTCAAGTCTGCTCTGTCCTCTCCCCTAATTTAGTAGCTCGATTTGAAGGACCAATTGCAAATCATGGTTTGAAAAGTCGTTCAATTCTTCGCTGTTCATCGGTGGCCTTCTGCAGTGGTTGAGCTTCTTTTTGGTTCCCATGAACACCATTTATTTTCTCCTCACTGTTCAGACAATTCTTACGACAAATCAAAAATTTCCATAGATAGAAAAATCGATCAATCCTTGTATGTCAGCGACATATTTTAAAGCATTGTGCCTGGTGGAACCTTCGATGACGATGTCAAAATTTTTAATAAATACTCGATGGAGTATTTATTGACTTGCGACGTTGTTTTTTTGTGAATTTCCAGGGTAAAGTGTTTCAATAGCATTTTTGTGGCAACCGATTAGTTCGATGTCCGTTTTTTGCACGATTGCTGTGGAAGGGTTATTGCTAGAACCTTCTTAAGCAGCGGAGGAGCCTCTACCTTCAGAATAAAGCCGCTCGCATGTGGGCACATATTACCGGAAGGATAAATTATTTAGCCTCCGAGCAAAACTTCGAACCGTTCCATGTAAGGATGACATAGTTAACCACACCAGTAGAGAAAATTCGTTTCTCTCACTTTTTACTTCTTACTTTACTTTGCATCGAAGACACCAATGTTATTAGAGTTATTCATTGAAAAAACATATTCAAAAAAATGAACACGCATTTAGGAATTGAAAATCGGATGCAGATATCATTTTTTTCCTTTTCATGTTTTGAATTTTAGGTAGATATGAAACTTCCGATGAAAAAATATTTCTCGAAATTTCATATTTTAATACATGGATCACAAGTTTTCTGTAGCTTTATCCAAATATAAAACAAAAGCCTGGCTTTGAAGATGTGATAAAGGAAACAAGAACCGACATTTTATTACACATAAACTGGTTAAGAATGGATCTTGTCTGTCCTTGATATGACGTGTGATTCGAAGAAAATCTCTGAAAATTTTGCATCAAACATGTCGACTGGAAGCCCCAAAATTTTTCAAAGTAGGTAAAACCCAAATGCCAAATTTGATTGTAAGTTTCTATCTGGAAAATTTAGTTGGCCAACATCTTTTTTTATGACAAACCTTGTTTATGTTTGGATGTATTTGTCCAAAAACTCGATCAAATCTAATTTTCTCCCCTTACGAGTGTCAAATGTCTATTCACTTCGCCAAATTTTTGGCAAATACCTAAAAAACGAGTTATGGTGCTTTATTGATTAAGGTGGCTGCAGAGATAAAACTTCCAACATTATCTGATTATCAGGACTCAATTTTGATCCACATTTGAAAATTTGTTGAGATAAGTAAGGTTTCTCGATGTCTCCGTGCGGCTATAGAGAAAGAGTTAATCTTTTGGGGCGCTTTTCTTTAGGGAGAGCTTATGAACTACAACTTTAGAATGAAACACGGCAACAACTTGTTTTGGAGGGAGCCAACTGAAAAGACAAAAAACACGTAACACAACATCAAAGTTTTCGTATATGGAAGACGACTAAAGCTGCAGCCTCTAACCAATATATATGTTGAGGAAAACATCAATTTGCTATAGTTGAGCGAGCACACGAGAGCACTTTAAAATAGTTGGAGAGGGGTTTCCATGAACTAAACGAAACTGTATGGAAATCAACTGTTTATCAAATTGGTTTCCAGGCCCATGTGTACCAGGAGGCAGGTGCTAAAAACTGTAACTTTTGGAACACCAAGTCTTATTGTTGATCATAGAGATGTAATTCAATGATTACGAAATGGATGACATTTTCAAGGTAGCAAACAAAGATCTGTGAAGCAAATCTCACGAAAGTTTCAACTGTTGCAAAGGAGCAACAAAGGGCAAGGGGTAGACCAGGCATATCGTGAAAAAAAGAAATGTACTTCAAGGGTCTTTTTTGAATGAGCACCAATACTTGCGTCTATGAAGCAAGCTGATTAGTTTGATTCTCTGACGTCCAGCTGCAGCAGCACCAAAAACCACACATTCAAAATTAATTGGAAGCGGAACACCGCATAGTTTTTTCTGGTGAACCCCCCAAACCATTCTCGAACGCGCTATCTCAAGGCAACTCTCGCTATCTCAAAAAGCAGAATAGAATCTGCTGACAGCAATACCGAGCAGACCCATTCAAACATCCGTTTTCAAAGCAAGAATCAAGGTAAGAAGGGAGAAAATTGCGAAGAACCTGCAAACCATGAGCGAACTGATTGACAGTGGAAACATAAACGAAGAATGTCCATGAAAAGGCAGGGGAAACGTTTTCTGAGCTCGAGGTAACAGGTTAGGAGTTGGTTGAGTTCGCACCTTGACAAAAATCAATGAGTAGAATATCGGCAAAATCACTGACAGGTGGATCTCGACGAAATGAAAATAAAAATTCAGAAACACCCATCGCAAGAAAACACCACAACAAACTTCAACACACAAGACAATAACAAGACAACAGTAGCAACCAATTTGACAGCGGATAAATCAACAATCAACAGCAACATCATCATAACAGCAATTGTAAAACGGCAAACATCGGTCAATGAAACTAACACAACGATCAAACGGAAACAATCAATTCTGCTCAACGTGACAACCTCAACAACTTTTGGTATGATAGACTGGTTTACTCAAACAACCTGAACTACCAGTCGAACAGAATAATTGCAATGGGGAAACACAATCATTCAACCGATCAACAGTACAACCACAGAAATTGTCAACAACCATTCCAAAACCAGTCCATTTCTCTATGCTTTATATTGAAGCTCTTGCAAAGATGAGAACAATTTATGAACTCAGACTGCAGAAAGAAACAGGGCATCACATTGCCTCGGAGGGAGCCAACGTAACAGACAAAAAACACGTTACACAATGTCACCAAAAATCGAATTTTAAAGACGACTAACGCTGCAACCTCAAACACATTTATGCTGAGGAAAACGTCATATTGCTTAAGTTGAGGGAGCACATGGGAGCACTTTGAAATTGTTCTTGAAAGTTTTGTATGATCGAGTTAAAACTGTATGGAACGCAATTGTTAAAGAAAAAAATGGTTTCCGGGGCCATGTGTACCAGGAGGCGGGTGCTAAAAACTGTAACTTTTTGAAAACCAAGTCATAATAATGATTGCAGAGAAGTAATTAATTGGTTAGGAAATGGGTGACATTTTCACGGTAGCAAACAATGATTTATGAAGCAAATCCCACGAAAGTTTCTAATATTGCCAAGGAGCAGAAAAGGGCAATGGGTAGACCAGGAATATTGTGCAAACAAGAAATAAAACTCAATGGTCTTTTTTGAAACAACACTAACACTGGCCTGCACAACTAGCAGAACAGAGTAACTGGAATGGTGGACTCACAATCATTCAATCAACCCATCGTACAACCATCGCAATTGTCAAAAACAATTCCACAACCAGTCCCATTCCATATGCTTTATGTGGAAGCCCTTCCAAAGATAAAGACAGCTTAAGAACTACGACGTCAGAAAGAAACACGGCAATAAATTGTTTTGAAGGGAGCTAACGGAACAGACAAAAAACGTCACACAACATCAATTTCGATTTTGGAAGACGACTAACGCTACAACCTCAGACAAATTTATGTTGAGGAAAAAATCAATTTGTCCAAGTTGAGGGAGCACCCAAAGGGAGATATTGCCAAGCAGTATGACCATCTTAGAAATGTCAATATGCCAAATCTGAAAAATCTCCAAGTCACAGTCTTGATTGGACAGGACAACATTAACCTTATCTCATCAGTCAGAGTGGATTGATGACCATCGTCGGCACCAAGCGCAATTCTTTTAAAACTTCTTGGACCATTTTTTGTCCTCATACAGTATTGGATGGGAGCAATAATCTTTTCAACAGACTACCGACGAAACCTGAGCAGTACAAGAAAAACAAAGATGGCATTCAATCAGACTTGGAAAATGGCTACATCGCAAAAATAGCTTTCTACCAACAGAGAGATACAGGATGGTACATACCGCACTAAGGTCTTGTCAGTCCAAACAAACCCTTCAAGATACCGAGAATTTGAATTACCAAAGCACCGTAAAGCGGAACAAGCCTCAATGAATTTTGATTTAGCGAGACATCGAAGCAATGTTTATGCAAATTGGAGCGCAACAGGACCAAGGTTTTTTGCAATTCATGTGGAGACAACTCAACAGCCCAGAATTAGAGGTAAAAGAATACCCACGGCAGACACCAGCACTGCTTTAACTACAGCCAAGGGTGTCAGGGATACTCTGAAAAAAGTTAATTTCAATCTGACAAAATGGCGCAGCAACAGCCGTGAGTTTTGTCAGCAGATGCAAGACGATCTTTTCAAATAAGTTGAAGAGCTCTTTTCAGTAAAAGTGTTTTCACCAAAGAGTACATGGATTTCACTAAAACTTGAACGAAGACAAAATAATGTTTAGAGCGGAAGACAGAAAGAACCTGGACAGGACAACTTTGCCACAACGCAAGTTTTTTGTCTTACCTGTCAAGTTTTTACAATTCTTTGGGATTCATTTTTTTTCCTCATCCGAGCCAAGATCCTACTGAAAAAAACTGTGGAAACATGAAAGTGAATGAGACAAAACCATCAGTGGAGTCAGTGGAAATGCCACCGACTAATACATACGTCAGGGGTAAACAGGTTGGTAGGTAGTACAACACATGGGGAAACAATGGACCTTCATATTTTCTGTAATGGATCATTGGAAGCAACATCAGCAGTAGCATATATCAAGACAAACAGTAACCACGAAACAACAGCCACCCGTTTTCTGATCGGCAAGACAAGAGTGGCACCCTTACGTCAAACAACAATTCCAAAACCAGAAACGCAAGCAGCTCTTTATAAAGCAAGACTGAAGACAACAATCGAGGAAGAAATGGACCTCAACTCTGACAAAATATTTATTTGGAGTGACAGCATCACCGTTCTCAGTTGGCTAAAGAGTTTCAAATTGAAACCCAGGCTGTACATCGCAAACAGAATTGCCGAAATAAGAGATCTCAAAAGCTCTAATCAGTGGAACTACGTCAGCAGCAAGGACAACCCAGCAGATCAAGGAACATGGGGACATACAGTAACACCAACGACAGAAAAGTATCTTTGATTACAAGAAACAATTTTTTTTATCGTCTAGCAACAACAGCAATATGAAAAAATTTTGTTGAACGGCGCAAAAGCATAAACACGCCGACAGCCAATTGGCAAGGACCACTTTGATGCCAACAATTTTAGTCATTGGTTGAAACTCAGAGAAGTCGCCATCAAAAAGAAAAACGTCCAAAACAAAACGAAAACACGGGGTCAACAAATCGTAGACACAGAGAACTTTCTCTTCCGTTCATCGCAGCCGCAATCGTTCAATGAGGATGTCAATTAAATAACACAGAAGCCAACTCAGAAGATGAGTAGACTGATTCAGTTGCTACTTTCAATAGACAAAGATGGTATCATTTGCTCAAACAGCAGACTAGCCAACGCCCCAGTTTTATCAGCACCAAATGAGCCAATAATATCAGACGACAGGAACAAGAATATTGTTTTTGTGTTTTTCTGGAATGGCAACAAAACATCAATGGTCATGTTTGAATTGAACAGCAAACACACAATTTTCATTTGGAATTTTAGGTTCTGCAGTGCAAAACAGTAATGAAGAATATCTCAAACAGATCCTATGATTGCAGAAGAAAGATGTAGTTCAATCTGATATAGTTCATTTGCTCAAACAGCAGACTAGCCAACGCATCATTTTCATCAGCACCGAAGTAGACAATAATTCTAGACGACAGGAACAAGATTTTTGTTTTTGTGTTTTACTGGAATGGCAACAAAAAATCAATGGTCATGTTTGAATTGAACAGCAAACACACAGCCTTCATTTGGTATATTAGGTTCTGCAGTGCAAAACAGTAATGAAGGATATCTCAAACAGATGCTACGAATGCAGACGACAGATATATTTTGACAGTCGGCCTCAAATATCAGATCTTGCAATTTACCAATTCTCAGTCAAACCTGTAGTTTTCAGGTAAATCGGAGTAATCTTTTTGGCCCCTTTGAATTCTACAATGGGGACAACACACATGAAAACTGACTGTTGCTTGTTCACCTGTCTGAATATACGAATGTTTTTTGTAGAAGTGACCAAAAAATTTCAAAAGAAAATAAGTATTAGGGCATTCCAAAAAACTTTAAGCCGATGCGGACTGCGGGAAAGAACTCACAGCGACATTGCTTTACATTTAACCAGTAAAGACTTTTGATAAAATCAACTTCACAACTACAGAGACACAGAAATACCCCGATTTCAAACAGATCGTGCGGAAATTTTTTTCACCGGGAGCACCACATTATGGTGGATTACGGGAACGCCTCATTGGGATGAACAAACAACTCTTCTTCAATATCGCCGGATCTAGAAAGCACCAGAAAGACAGTTTCTCATTTGCCAAGTTGAAGCTGTATTCAACAGCAGGCCTCTATTATCAGTCAGTTGTTAGGCGATATCAAAAGCCTGTCATCAGGACCTTGTTTGACAGGTATGACAGCACTGCCACCAGACACTCTAAATAGAAGCATCCACAGAGGAAGAACAGTATTGTGGATTAACGTCAACAGTGTCATGAACAAATTTTGGACATGACTTATTAAAGAAGTTCTGCATACATTCAGAAAACGCCAAAAATAGTATTCAACAGTAGACTGGATAGAAGTAGGGGACATGGTATTGATACTGGAAAATATTACACCGATGGTCATTTGACCGGTAGTTAATGTACAAAGGGTAAAAAAATGTAGGGATAATGTGGCAACGTCTTGCTTGGTTAAAACATCAAGAGAGGATTTTGCTAAACCAACTATTAACTTTATATCGATCAACGACAAAGCAACATAGAAGTAATGATTAGTAAATGGGGAACAATATTTTAGAAATAATCTGAAATACAAACCTGATATCGATTATAGATTTGGGGTAGAGTGGAAGCTGTATGTTTCGAAGTTTTGTTCAATCAGCTGTCAATTTAAAGGAACTTCCAGGTATCGTTAAGTCACAATTAAGGATTTCAATAAGTAACTCACAAGGCTAATGAGTAAGTCAAATTAGCAAAGCTTATCGTACCTTGGAGAAATACTTGGGAATAAATGGGAAAATTCATGGAGGCAGTTTAACAAAAAAAAACAATTTCAGGTTAGAAATTAGGTAGGTTTTTTGACGTCAATAGCACAATTAATCAGATTTTGCAACACAGCAGAGAGTTGAAACAACAGGATAACATTATTTGGTATATAAACGAACTCTATTTTGCGGAAAATAGGTAGAAGGTAGGCAATAGGTACAAAGTATTTGTAGTTTTATGTAAGGTAGGGAAAAAGGGGAGCATCTGTTTGTCAGCCAGCATTTTTAAAGGAGCAGCCTATGATCAACAACTTTTCTTGGAATCATTTTATTTTTGAAATTCGCCAAACAACCGATACAAAAGCAATTCAGAAGAGCTACAATTATACGCAATCACCGCAATCAGTACTAAAGCAATTCAAGTTTCAAGCATACATTCTGCATATAGCACTACAAAGCAGCACGTTAATAACCAGTACACTGAAACAATCTGCAGACAAAACAGACAGAGAAAACTAACAGAAATTTAACGAAAACAACGGACACTTCATTAAGAATTGTTTCAGCAGAAGCAGCAGCATTTCTCAAACAGCAGTGAAAACTTCTTCAACATCAGACATCATCAAAGTCAGTTCCGACACACTTGTAGATATGGACGAGTCCATAGCTTCAAGATCAGCGTTTTATTAAGGACAAAACTCAATACAAAATTTTCGACGGAATCGGAAGCCGCTGATGCAAGAAGATCCAAGTCGGCTGCATCCAAAGCAACAATCGGGCAAAGGAGAACACCACAAGACGAGACGAAGAGCGTCTTCAATGAGACTTCAACAACAACAGATCAACTACAAAATTTGCGATTTTTGGTGCCCAAAAATGGGGGCGGAGCGTTTCAGGAGGAATGAGCTAAAAACTGTAACTTTGATCCTCAAAGTCATAATCTTGATTATAGAAGTGAAATCCAATGGTTAGAAAATGGATAACTTTTTCACGGCAGCAAAAAATTTTTGAAGCAAATCTCACGAAATTTTTAACTGTTGCTAAGAAGCAGGTGGGGAATGGGTAGCCTAGTCATATCGCGCCAAAGAAAAAAAACTCAAGGGTCTTTTTTGAATCACCATCTTAAGTGGCTTCAATGAAACAAGCTGATTAGCTTGATTGTCTGACGTCCGGTCGCAGCATCACAAACTCCACACATTCGTTATTAACTGAAGGCGGAATGCCGGCTTATGAAGCACTTAGAGCGATGCAGTTAACAATTTTTCGACAAACTGTGAAATTTTTGGAGAGTGGTTTCCATGAACCTGTCAAAACTATATGGAAATCACAACGGAAACCGAGATACGGTGTGCTGCTGAATTTGAAACCAAACAAAACGTTTTAAGTGACGAGTTCTTCGATAACCTTTGTCGGCCTATGAAAGCTGCTATTCACATCATATTTCTTTTTCATGCTCAAATAGAAGCCTTTTGTCATTAGGCAGCACAGCTAAAACTCTTCACAAAGTTCAGTTAGCTAGTTTGGCTGGCATGAAAAGTTGCTGCGTTTTCTTCTTCTTTTTGGACTGACTTTTTCCCTTTCACTGACTGTTTATCAAAAAGGGTTCCGCAACCCATTGCCGTTAATGGGTTGCTTTAAAATTAAACAGCCAAATGAAAAAGTTTGCATTTGAGCGATACATTTTCTTGGAATTGCAGAGAAAAAATCTTCAAACACTTCTATGATAGTTCTAGTGCTTTATTACAAGTGGGGAAAATTTGAAATTTTAATTGGTCGCCCATTTTGCTTCATATCATAGCAAAATAGTCTTTTTCGCAAAAGCAAATTTCAAAAACAACAAACAGAGGTGGCTCGCAAAATTATTTTACTTCAGCTGACAATCCAAATGAACGCAATATCGATAAATATGTGTTCCGTTTGAATTACTTTGCTCCTTATGACAGTAAAGTAATTTGCAAGCAAAATTGACGGACAAAAGGCGGACAAGGTTGGTTAATTGTAGAAAAAAAATCCGATGTCTCTCTCTTTATTCAACTCAAGCAATATTTAGAAGTTTTTGTTTTTTGAGATATTAGATCACATCTTGTGCTGCAGACATTATAGTGAAAAGTGTTATTGAAAACGTCTTTGATTCCATCGTTTTCGGGATGAACACCACAATGCAAGATATCTTTATTTGTCTGAGTCTTTTCAAGAGACTCAACATTTGACCAACCATCTAGTTCCAGGCATATTATATGCATCATGGCAGCTCCTAACTATTGTTTGTAAATTCCTCATTTCTACATTTTTGTACAATAGCAACTGTCTCAAGTTAAATATTGCTAACAGCTACACTGTATGTTTTATTGTTCCTTGTTTTTATCAACTGTATCTTTCAGTTGAGCTGCTGCTTCTTGGCATCATATACCCTTGTCAGTAGAATTGTGACCAGTGTGCGGAGAAAAAGCTTCCGTTAAGGCCGAAGTAGAATAAGTTTGGACAACATTTCCAATATAATTAATTTCTGCCGAAGAATAACAATGATTTCCTTTTTCCTGTCGGTTCCGCAACTCACAACTACTATTATATATTTATATATATATATATATATATATATATATATACATATATAAATAAAGGTATATCTATA
>NC_134477.1:53227816-53377274 GCF_964194025.1 Convolutriloba macropyga
ATTAAAAATTTTAGGATCAAGAAACATTTAATATAACTATGGCAATAAAATTGTGGTTTGATTTAGTGTTGTGAAGACCACCAAAAGCTTTCAGAGGCTCTTCTTCAGAATGAGGAAAAAGTGCGTCAAATGGGATTGATTCTAGAGGACATGGGCAACGAGTATGCATCAAAAATTATGGAAATGAAGCAAAAGATCTCCAGTATTGTAAGTTTAACCCTTGTTCAGGATATTGCTAGCAACATTTTATAACTCCACAACTACGCCGGAGTTTTTTACTTGAAAATTTTGCAAATTTTTCGTGTTTATTTTTTGAGGGATGTTTTTTTCCAGCAAAACGCTAACATTTTTTGTCACTGATTTGGATCAGTACTAAAGGTTCTTTTGTGTTGAGTTTTTCAATGCCCTTACCAACACTTTTTCGTCATTTCTCAAGACTTTTTTAATTAATAGGTGAGCAAGACAATTAAGGATTTGGAACCAGAAAGACTCGCCCTGTCCGAGGATACAATTCTTGAGGACAATGTCGAAAATTTCCAGGAGATTGAAGAGACACCAGAAGTGCAATATGGTCTTGATAACAGGAATTTAGATCATATATATAAAGGACATAATCCTGCCCACTATGGTTTGCATTTGAGAAGGTGGATTTTTGGAGAAAATGGGTTGTCAACTGACATGATTACTCCTCAACGCACAATGGCATCGGGACGAGCCGCAGCAGACTCCGAACTCGTTCAGAAGTTCTTTAGTAATTTTTAGTCACTTTAATTTGAGCCATATGCCAAATAAAAGTAAAAGGTTTAATCGAAATTCTTGTTTATAAGAAAAAATTTCGAGGGCTTTTTTGAGATTAAGTTTTCGCAAAAAAGTAAAGATTCTTATTTTTGGTGCTCAACCGTATTTATGTCCCTTTTTGCTTTAGGATCAGTTCAAAGAAAATTTCCCAGAAGAAAGCACCCCCTGGCTGCGAAAAAGGCTAGAGCAGCTGCAAATAAGGCGGGACTAAACGTCAAAGACCGATTGGCAGGAACAGGGAAATACAGTGCTGGAGCGAAGGAAATCAGAAAAGCTCAACTTAAGAAAAAGCATGAGTCAATTCAATCAGAATAGTTTGTTCTGCTATTTGTTCAATTGTCGAATTCTTTGTCTTAAAGTTTGCATTCTTAAAAGTTTACATAAATTTTCCTGTCAGATATAATTAGTTTTGCAAAAAAAAGGTTCGCCCAAGGCTTTTTTGAGTCTTGTTTTGCTTGATAATTTCTCGCTCGATTTTGTTAGTTCTTCTGACTTTATTCTATAAGATGTGTTGTTTGTAGAGAATTAAATTTTTTTCGAGTGTCCAATTTTTCTTTGCAGATTTATTAAGAGAATAAGAAGAGATTTAAATTTCTTGTCTTTGTTGCCGTAGGTTTGAGCATCAGCAATTTTTTTATAAAAAGAGAGTGAGGCACATAATAGGGAAAGCAATACTGAATTCTAAAGTTATGATTTAAAGAAATGATAACAATGCTAAATATGTGATTTGCCTTCCGAAAGAATTCGTAAATTTTATAATAAGTGCTTTTCTTCATAAATATCTTTTTGGCTTGGGTAAGTGTAAAGCTAACTTTCTAAATTCCGAAATGGTTAGGAGGGCGTGTTGCCTTCCGATTTACTAGAAGAGAGTGAGGCACATAATAGGGAAAGCAAAAGCTTAGCAAGAGCCCAAAGTCTTTATTGAATTTCAAAGCTTTTTTTAAAGAAATCTTAACAATGCTAAATATGTGATTTGCCTTCCAAACGAAATCGTAATTTTTATAATATTAAGTGCTTTTCTACATAAATATCTTTTTGGCTCGGGTAAGTGTAAAGCTAAGTTTCTAAATTCTGAAATGGTTAGGAGGGCGTGTTGCCTTCCGACTGATATAAATTTTCGATTTCTTGTTAGAATTAACTCGAGGCTTGATCGGAATTTTTTTGATGGTGCTATTTGGGTGTGTTGCCTTCTAGCACTTTGCGTTGATTTCAATCTATTTCTCGCTGCGGTTGCTACAACGTGAGCGTTGTTCTTGAAAACGGTTGCGGGTGAAATGAACAGTTTTTGTAAAATAAACTCTGCTCTTCAGTGATTGAAAAATGGCAACTCGAACGTCTAGTAAGGGCAGGAAGATAGTGAAGCCCACAAACTTCAGCACTGACAGTGAAGTTGAGTTGCAGGAAACAGCCCAAAGTCAAATGCGAGACAGCAGATTTTTGTTTTATTATGGCAAAAATGCGTTCTCAACTGCCCTGAATTCATCGAGCTGGCCACAGGGGACTTCCTGGAAATATAAATTAAGTCTGGAGCTAGGTCAAACATATCCAATGATTCACAATGAGCCTCAACCAGAATGCATCTATCTCGGAAAAGGTTCACAATCTGAAATATCACGTCATAAACTTGTTGTTTTGGCTCAATTGAAAAAAGGAGAACCTCCAAGCTTCGTTCCGGAGACAATTCTTTGTGACAACAGAGATGAGGAGGTCATTTCAGAAGATTGCGAAACCCCTCTTCATTCCCCTCTTACGCAGCATGTGTCCCAGGCTGCGGGGTCAACATCTCTGATAGTTAACTATAAGGCAACGAAGACTGCCGAAATAGAGAGCGCCAAAAATAAAAGTTCGTCATGTGAGCAGTTTCAACTTTTTTTTGCGGAACATCAATCAAGGATGGCACGGGCCGAATCCAGTTTCGAGAAAATTAAGAAGCAATCAGATCGCCGCAAGAGGAAGCTGGTGAACGAGTTCAATGATTCGATAGTATCTGTTTGCAGTTTTTTGAAATTAATGTCTAGACAAAATAAAAATCTAAGGCAGTCGCTGCTTCGTTGCTTGAAAAATTGAACGAGAAAAAAAGGCCGGCAAAATTGCACAAAAATTTTCATGTTTCAACTTCTGAAGCTAGGTTTCTGTTGAAAATTGTATTAAAATATTTTGGTCACAAAATTCTACAATTTTGCTTCTTTTTTGACTCTACGTCTTTTTTAGACAATACGTATTTATGACACTAAAGACGTTCTGTAAATTCAGTAAAAAAGACTATTTTCTTGGTTGTTTTCTAGCGCTCTGAATTTCATATCAAAATGATACTAACATTTAAAAGCGTTTTGTTTAGCTGGAGGAGTTAGAGGAGTGCGTGAGAATCCAAAAGTTTGGGTTTGAGAGTGTCGATCAAAATCCGCATCTTCTTGAAACGTTCCCCGTTGTCCGTGTTATGAAAGGAGATGTTGATTTGATGCAAATTGAAGCCAATGAATTTCCTAGCAGGCTAGGACGAGCCCTTCGCAAGGAAATTTTTGGACAAAATGGACTCGTTGAAACGATGATTGGCGCTGAGCATTCAACTAGAAAAGAGGCAAAGGGCTCTGATGTTAAGCGGTTTTTTGGTTAGATTTTTAAGAGCAACAATTATGATCAACATTAGGGTTTTGTTAACGGGTTTTGTATTTTAAATATAACGTTTGTTTTTTAAATATATAAAGTCTTAATAAATTAGATAATGGAAAGAAAGATGAGTGACAATCAACATATGCTCTAAAAATCTCCTGCCACTACTGGAGGAAAAGATAAATGTTTATTGTTTTGCTTAGGGTATTAAACGTTTCAAAAACTAACCAAATTTGTCATGTTTATCTTTTGTAAGGTTCTTCAAATTCTTAGATTAGAGCAAATATAGTAATTGTTTAAATAGGCGCTGTGCTGATAAAGGTATAGAGTTGTCGACATTCTTTAAAATGCTTTAGAAGTTATCAACGGTAAGTATCCGCTTACTCCCCGATTGGCATTCAAACTGGCAAAGGATGCAGCCAATCAAGCGGGAAGAGAAGTGAAAAGCTATCGATCACAACTTGTTCATGAAGAGAGAAACAGCACAGAAAATGAAATAGACAACAGAGGAGAACCTATCAATTGAAAATGTGCCATACTACTGAGTTAGCAAATAGAAAAAAATAAACAGGTGCTCATGTCAAGCAGCAATGATTCTAAATAGTTTTAGATTTTTATAGTGAATTCTTTCACCCCCCTTCTTATTAAAGCTATGTTAGTTTTGATTACAACCCGTTTTGGTTTAGTAGCGATTGTTAACTGCTTGTTAAACAATAGTTTGAAAAATCAGTTCATCTTAAATTGCCACTGCATCTCTTGTGCCGCTAAATTTAATCGATACTATTGAATCGAACTGAACACAATGTTTGATAACGCTCAAAAATAAAGTTTTGAAACAACTTTTTCCTATTGCATTGTGATTTTTTGTTAAATTAGTGCGCTGCTATGAGGGTGTAATTCTCCCTGATACCAATGAGATATGTTACTGCTTTGCTCTGACAGTTATGTTGCTAAGAAATGTGAAATTGATATTCGGTTGTGTTGCCATCAAGAACAAATCAATGAAAAAGGTCTAGGTGAAGATTTAATAGCAATATTTTTTACGTGGAGTTTGCGCAGTGCTCCGAGGGTGTGTTGCTCTCTGGTACTAATGAAATAATTTAAAGGTGACCGCTTACAAGCAGCATAGGTTTTGTTTAAAATAGTGAGAAGGCTATGAGGGCGTGTTGCCTCGAGCAGAAATAAACGAGAAACTATTAGGTGAAGATTTAAAGGCGGGTGATTAAGTGTGATTTTTTTCCTGTGCTACGAGGGCGTTTTGCCTTCTGGTACTAAGGAGAAATGTCGCAGGTTTGTGCAGAGACAGTGTGTAATATTGAAAAATTCGGGATGCTATGATGATGTTGCCTTCTAGAGAAAGTAAATGAAAACTTCTAGCTGAAGAAATAATAGCAAGGTGCTTTTGTAAAATTTGTGCAGTGCTACCAGTATCTGTTTGCCTCTTGCACCAATGCGATTTTTTACTGGTTTTGCGCTAACAGTCAGAGTTTGTTGTGTTTGAGTGCCATGAGGGTGTGTTGCTCTCTGGTGCTAAAGAGAGAATTTAAATGTGACCACTTAAAGGGAGCATAAGTCTTGTTTAGAATAGTGAGAAGGCTGTGAGGGCGTGTTGCCTCGCAGAAATAAACGAGAAATTATTAGGTGAAGATTTAAAAGCGCGTGATTGATTGTAATTTTATCCTTTGCTACGAGGGCGTGTTGCCTTCTGGTACTAAGGAGAAATGTCGCAGGTTTGTGCAGAGACAGTGTGTAATATTGAAAAATTCGGGATGCTATGATGATGTTGCCTTCTAGAGAAAGTAAATGAAAACTTCTAGCTGAAGAAATAATAGCAAGGTGCTTTTGTAAAATTTGTGCAGTGCTACCAGTATCTGTTTGCCTCTTGCACCAATGCGATTTTTTACTGGTTTTGCGCTAACAGTCAGAGTTTGTTGTGTTTGAGTGCCATGAGGGTGTGTTGCTCTCTGGTACTAAAGAGAGAATTTAAATGTGACCGCTTAAAGGGAGCATAAGTCTTGTTTAGAATAGTGAGAAGGCTGCGAGGGCGTGTTGCCTCGCAGAAATAAACGAGAAACTATTAGGTGAAGATTTAAAGGCGCGTGATTTATTGTGATTTTATCCTTTGCTACGAGGGCGTGTTGCCTTCTGGTACTAAGGAGAAATATCGCAGGTTTGTGCAAAGAGACAGTGTTATTTTGAAAAAAATTTGAGTTGCTCTGAGGATGTTGCCTTCTAGAGAAAGTAATTGAATTTTCCTTGGTGAAGAGTTAAAAGCTAGGTGCTTTGGTAAAATTTGTGCAGTGCTACGAATATCTGTTCCCCTCTTGTACCAATGAGAGTTTTTTTTACTGGTTTTGCGCTTCACCAAAAGTTTAGGTTCCAGTTAGCAATGAGTGAGTGCGAAAACCTAGCGCAAATCGAAGGACAACTGTCTGAAAAATTGTTGAAAGATTTCCCGAATTCACCAAAACTTTTGACTGTGCTATGGAGTAAGGATGATTTTGAATTAAAACTGCGCAATGACCGAAAGCTGAAAAAACTGTTTATGGATATGAGCGAATCATACAAAGCTGCTCTGGATTTTGGACTGAGTATTGAACCAGACAAATACGGAGGATTTTGCTTGGTGAATCGGTCGATGAGCGCCATCAAGCCTGGTGAAATTGAGGTGGCCGTTGGATTGTTAGCTAACCTGCCAAAAGAAAACTCGTATAAAGACTGGTCAGTTATGGAAGGAGGAAAACTCCTAGTTGGAGTGGCTAGGTGGGCTAATCATTCCTGTAAAGCTAATTGCGACTACTACATGAAAGGTGGTTATCGTGGACGACAATGTGTTAGGTTGCGAGCGCTGAAGCAAATAGAACACAATGAAGAGCTGACAACCTTCTACAACGAATACGCTTTTGGAGAAGAAAATGTCGATTGTCTTTGCAGTCATACAGAAGAGCATGCAAGGAGTGCAAATTTAGTGCAATCAACTTCACAAACTGTAGTGAGAGCTGTAAAACGAAAACGTCTACCAAAAGCAGAAATTCGATATGCACAACATGCAACAGAGTTTGATTCTTTCTTTGCTTATTACGAAGACTCATCGAATTTTAGCCTGTCCTCATTAAATGAAGCGCCCTCTTTTCCTATAGAAACTTCCCCAAACAATACTGCGGTTCCTCAAATCATCACATCAGATTCTATTGACGACGAAATGGGCAGCAGTAATGGAACAACTGAAGAGTCATTCAAAAACGCTCAATTTCAATTTTTCCCCGAGTATGAAAGCGATGAAAGTTCACAGTCTGACACCGAAGCTGTAAGGGAACTTGCCTCATTCAATCGATCTTCTCTATGTGATTTTGTGAGTGACTGCAGACCAGTCTCTGTGTCAAATCTAGCTTTGTCCATCATGTCGTTAGTAATAAAGCATAATTGTTCTGACCAAATGATGTACGAACTTCTAAAACGCGATCAAATTATTTTCAATGGTGAAAGTTTAGCACCATGGACAATAAAAAAGAAGTTGGGTGAATTTGCCGCTCAATATCAATGTAGAAAAGAACTTTTGTCGAACGGTGAACAAATTTATCTCAATTTCAGTCCGCTTCTCCTGAAAATTGTTCAAAATTCGATCAACGGCATGTTGAGATACGCAGAGTTGAGAAAAACAACAAACGATATAATTATGCCTAAACTGGAAGTTATTGAACGGCAAGTGACAATTAGGTTAATTTTGAACTTGGACGGAGCCCTGGTCTCAAAATCTCCTCCTAAAACAGCCTGGCCGCTCCTGATAGCGATTGCCGATCTACCTCCGAAAAAACGACAGATGTTTCAAGACATAATTTTAGGATCTCTTTTTGTTGGAAACGGGACACCGAATTTTGACGACATTTTTGATCATTTCGAGCGACAGATATCTACACATGACGAGGTAACACTGGATGGTGATCGAGTTAAGGTTAAGTTCGAGCCAATCTTTTTTGTAGCAGATTTAATTGGCAAAGCAAAAGTATTGAATATCAAACAATGCAACGGATATTATGGTTGCTCTCTCTGCACTCAGCGTGGCTTCCACATGGATGGAGCGCATCACTATCCACATGACTTTGATGTTCATAAAAATGTGCGGTCTCCTGAAAGTTATCTGGAGAACTTGAAGAACCTGGATGAGGGATCTCAACAAAAACTCAAAACCCTCAACGGTAAAAAGAGTGATTTTGAAAAATTCACTCAAGGAGTAAAGGGCAGGAGCAAAATTTTTTCTGTTATCGCTAATCAGCCGCTCTCTTCGCCGGTTGATACAATGCATCAACTTTTTCTTGGCGTATCGAGGGACCTACTAACGTATTTTTACGACCGCATGAAAGCAGACAGTAAAAGAAAATTGAATAAAATACTTTCGGGTATTCAAACTCCAAGAGAAATAAAACGATCAGTGCGATCTTTCGATCATCTCGCAAATATGAAAGCCAGCGAGCTAAAAGTTCATTTGCTATATCTGGCGCCCATCGTCTTACCCATTTTTTGTTTGGAGAAGACCGGAGGTCCGATAAAACGGATCTTTTTAAACTAGTTTTTTCTTTGCGCAGTTTATATGATGACAATCGAAACTCTAAATTTTGCAGACTTTTGTTAGACGAGTTTTGCGTCAGCATGGCTGAAAAAAATCCCAAGAAGTTCGAGTCGATCAATTTCCATCTATTGAGACATCTTGCTTGGCAAGCTGCTGAGATTGGTCCTCTCTTCGTTACTTCAGCATCAATGTTTGAATCGGCTCTTCATCTTCTGATTGCTCCGTTAACTGGAACAACAAACCACTGTAAACTAATGGTAGAGAGATTCATCAGAGGCAAAGTGGTTTCTGAGATAGATTATAGTGAAGATGATTTGGCGCAGTTTCTCAGGTTTTCTGACAATCCGTCGGATGTGAACGAAGAATTTGGCCTCGTAGAATCAGAAGAATTAAGAGAATTCAGGTTCAACAATCCGTCAGCTCGAGTGTTCTGTCGATTCAGGAAGAATTTTTATTTTGGCTCTTTAGCGTACGGGCGGGAATCAGGTGCAGATATTTTTGCATGTGTAGACGCGTCAACAATGGCCATTGGGAAAATTCTTTTCTTCTATGAGCTGGATGGTAAATTTTGTGTGCTTCGTGAACAAAAAATTGTTTCAACATTTAAACTTGTTCAACAACCAGAAGGTCCGGTTTCTTATTTTGCATACGTCGTTGAAGACAAGAATAGCACAATTCATGTTGCAGTAGATGCATTAGAAATAAAGTTTTTTCCTGTAAAAATTGAGGACAATTTGTATCTTGTTCCACTACTCAGTAACTTTGAGCATGATTAATTTTTAGTTTTCAGTTTCAATTTTGATTATAGCTACGCTGTTGATTCATTAACGTATGATCTGTTATTGTCATTGTATATTTTGAAAACAATCAATTTGCAAAACTCGATATATTGAAAACAATCAATTTGCAAAACAATCGATATTTTGAATAGTAATTTTGCTGCATGACTTTTTAACGTATTGCTTGTTTTATTTTATTGACATAAATTTTAAACAATCATTTTGCGAAACTTAGTTGAAAACAAAGTCATCTTGCAGAACGCAGGCAAATTCCAATCTCTCTACATTATTTTTCTTTTGCTTGTTCTAGAAATTTGCATCCTTCCAGACGTAATGAGGCAAACAATTTTGAGTTTTGAGAACAACCGTTTGATTTATCGAATACAACCTGCTGACATAGCAGGTAATGTCGAATCAAGTGAAGTTGACTTGCTCAGGAGTCAGATCTTTGCTTTGGAGGAAAAGGTTGCTCTCCTTACGAAAAGAGTAGAAGACCTGGAACGTCTTTGACCTGTTGAGATAATCGATTTGACACAAGATGAAAGTTTCACAACAACTGTTTCGGTGTCGTCTAACCAAAGCGATGATATAGAGATGAATGGACTTTTTTGAGCCGGGCAGGATCTTAAGCTTTTAAATAGCACGATAGTTTCTGGTTTTCTCTAGTAAATTGTTCAAGCTGGTTCTTTTAGATTTTTGAATTGTTCAAATGTAGTTTGTTTTTTACTTAATTGTATTAAAGATTTGATACCCCCGCTTTTTTGATGCTGAATTGAACTTGATTTTTTGCTTTTCCAACTGGCTAACAAATTATACATATTATAAATCGAGGAGAAGCTTGTGTTTTACTAATTTTTCGAGGAGGTTCGGAGGGTGTATTGCCTTCTGCCGCAAAAGTATCACTTTCATTCCATAATTTTCTATTTTGCTTCAAGCTTTTTTCGTTTTTACCTTGACATAGACTGGAGGGTGTGTTGCCTTCCGGCTAATGTTATGACATTGCTCATAAGTTGTACTTTTTTTCTAATGGTCACGAAGATTTTTAGTTTCTCGAAATGAGTTCCCAGCTACTGATCAGCGTACCGGGGACATTAGTGATGGGATCTTTTGTAGTACTCAGATTTGTGGTAATTTTCGAGACCGCAGTTTTGACAACGTGGCAGCCAATACAAATGGTTCAAATGATCCTTTTGAATGACGGAGTTGAGCATACATTATCTTTGACCCCAAATACCCCAGAATTTGAGTCCTTTATGGCATGGGTTACTGAAGTTGAAATGAGCGACGAGCAGGAGCAAACTTTGTATCCTCTGATTGCGGTTCTTGGAGACTACTACGGTTCCTCTGATAGCGAACACTGACTACTATTTCGATCAGATCTACAGTGCTAAATTTTAATTGTTTCCTCATGATAACAAACTTTCTTAGGCTGTGCTTATTTCGAACAATTTTTTTAAAAATGTGCTAAGCTTTTACTCTGTTTTATGTTTGTGATAAAGGAACTAATTTCTCTCAATTAATGCGCAATTAAAAACTTCGATGTTTTATGTTTATGATAAAGAAACCAATTGAAAGCTTGTCTTCTTTCTTGTTTTTCATGCATTTAGTGAGTGTGGTTAATATGAGTGTCAGTATTATCCAATAAAACTTTTAGTCTGATGCGAAATATAGGCTGAACGAATATTAACTCTAGTTATTAACTCTAGAATTTTAGGCTGAACGAATATTAACTCTAGTTATTAACTCTAGAATCGGGTCAAAGAATTGTTCAAATCAAATTGAACTCGGTAGGAGTACCACTCGGTAGGAGTGCAGTTAAAGTGTAACACAAAAAAAATTTTTGCTATAGCTTGCCTCGGAAAAAAAGTTAGCTTTTCATACGGATGCTAATTTCGCCATTAGCGAATTTTAAAAAACTTTTGTTTCATTGGGCCAAAACTTTGTTCAAATCGGATCAAACTTGGCACAGAGTGTTTCCATGGTACCTAGTTACCATGGAAATACTTTGTGCCAAGTTTGATCCGATTTGAACAACTCTTTGACACAATGAAAAAGACCTATTTTTAAAATTCAATCATTGCAAGTTAATCGAAATAATTGGAAATTTCCGTATAAAAGGCTAACTTTTTTCCTAGACAAGTTATAGCAAAAAATTTTTTGCTTCAGACTCTAGGTGCTCATGGGACACTCCATGCCGACTTTTGTCCAATTTGAAGAAGTTTTTAACCATACGAAAAAGACCTATTTTTAGAAATACTTTTTCGAAATAATCGCAGTTTTTTGTTCGAAAATGTAACTTTTTCCAGGGACAAGCAGCTGGAGTCTAATACAAAAAAATTTTTTTGTTTGCCCCTGGAAAAAGTTACATTTTCGAACGAAAAGTTGCGATTATTCGGAATAAGCATTTTTAAAAATAGGTCTTTTCCGTATGGTCAAAAACTTCTTCAAATTGGACCAAACTCGGCATGGAGTGTCCCATGAGTACCTAGAGTCTAAAGCGAAAGATTTTTTGGGTATAGCTTACCTAGGAAAAAAGTTGGGTTTTCATACGGAAATTTGCGATTATTTCTAATAAGTAATTTTTAAAAAAAGATCTTATTGATTAGGTCTTAGAGTATTCCAAAGTAAACCAAATTCGGCATGGAGTCTCCTATGAGTACCTAGAGTCTAAAGCGAAAAGTTTTTTTGCTATAGCTTGTCTAGGAAAAAAGTTAGTCTTTCATACGGAAATTTGCGAATTTCGCGAGTAACGAATTTTAAAAATAGGTATTTTTCATGGGGTCAAGGAGTTGTCCAAATCAAACCAAACTCGGCATGGAGTGTCCTATGAGTACCTAGAGTCTAGAGAGAAAAGATTTTTTGGTATAGCTTGCCTAGGAAAAAAGTTGGGTTTTCATACGGAAATTTGCGATTATTTCTAATAAGTAATTTTAAATAATTTTTAAAATTAGGTCTTTTTGATTAGGTCTTAGAGTTGTCCAAAGTGAACCAAACTCGGCATGGAGTCTCCTATGAGTACCTAGAGTCTAAAGCGAAAAGATTTTTTGGTATAGCTTGCCTAGGAAAAAAGTTGGGTTTTCATACGGAAATTTGCGAATTTCGCGAATAACGAATTTTAAAAATAGGTCTTTTTCATGGGGTCAAGGAGTTGTCCAAATCAAACCAAACTCGGCATGGAGTGTCCCATGAGTACCTATAGTCTAAAGCGAAAAGATTTTTTGGTATAGCTTGCCTAGGAAAAAACTTGGGTTTTCATACGGAAATTTGCGAATTTCGCGAATAACGAATTTTAAAAATAGGTTTTTTTCATGGGGTCAAGGAGTTGTCCAAATCAAACCAAACCCGGCATGGAGTGTCCCATGAGTACCTAGAGTCTAAAGCGAAAAGATTTTTTGGTATAGCTTGCCTAGGAAAAAAGTTGGGTTTTCATACGGAAATTTGCGAATTTCGTTCATAACGAATTTTAAAAATAGGTCTTTTTCATGGGGTCAAGGAGTTGTCCAAATCAAACCAAACCCGGCATGGAGTGTCCCATGAGTACCTAGAGTCTAAAGCGAAAAGATTTTTTGGTATAGCTTGCCTAGGAAAAAAGTTGGGTTTTCATACGGAAATTTGCGAATTTCGCGAATAACGAATTTTAAAAATAGGTCTTTTTCATGGGGTCAAGGAGTTGTCCAAATCAAACCAAACTCGGCATGGAGTGTCCCATGAGTACCTATAGTCTAAAGCGAAAAGATTTTTTGGTATAGCTTGCCTAGGAAAAAACTTGGGTTTTCATACGGAAATTTGCGAATTTCGCGAATAACGAATTTTAAAAATAGGTCTTTTTCATCGGGTCAAGGAGTTGTTCAAATCAAACCAAACTCGGTATAGAGTATCCCGTGTGTACCTAGAGTCTAAAGCAAAAGAAATTTTTGTCATAGCTTGCCTAGGAAAAAAGTTAGTTTTTCATACGGAAGTTTGCGATTAATTCGAATAGTTAATTTTAAATAATTTTAAAAAATAGGTCTTTTTGATTAGGTCTTAGAGTTGTCCAAAGTGAACCAAACTCGGCTTGGAGTCTCCTATGAGTACCTAGAGTCTAAAGCGAAAAGATTTTTTGGTATAGCTTGCCTAGGAAAAAACTTGGGTTTTCATACGGAAAATTGCGAATTTCGCGAATAACGAATTTTAAAAATAGGTCTTTTTCATGGGGTCAAGGAGTTGTCCAAATCAAACCAAACACGGTATAGAGTATCCCGTATGTACCTAGAGTCTAAAGCAAAAAGAATTTTTTTCATAGCTTGCCTAGGAAAAAAGTTAGTTTTTCATACGGAAATTTGCGATTAATTCGAATAGTTAATTTTAAATAATTTTAAAAAATAGGTCTTTTTGATTAGGTCTTAGAGTTGTCCAAAGTAAACCAAACTCGGCTTGGAGTCTCCTATGAGTACCTAGAGACTAAAGCGAAAAGATTTTTTGGTATAGCTTGCCTAGGAAAAAAGTTGGGTTTTCATACGGAAATTTGCGAATTTCGCGAATAACGAATTTTAAAAATAGGTCTTTTTCATGGGGTCAAGGAGTTGTCCAAATCAAACCAAACTCGGCATGGAGTGTCCCATGAGTACCTATGGTCTAAAGCGAAAAGATTTTTTGGTATAGCTTGCCTAGGAAAAAACTTGGGTTTTCATACGGAAATTTGCGAATTTCGCGAATAACGAATTTTAAAAATAGGTTTTTTTCATGGGGTCAAGGAGTTGTCCAAATCAAACCAAACCCGGCATGGAGTGTCCCATGAGTACCTAGAGTCTAAAGCGAAAAGATTTTTTGGTATAGCTTGCCTAGGAAAAAAGTTGGGTTTTCATACGGAAATTTGCGAATTTCGTTCATAACGAATTTTAAAAATAGGTCTTTTTCATGGGGTCAAGGAGTTGTCCAAATCAAACCAAACCCGGCATGGAGTGTCCCATGAGTACCTAGAGTCTAAAGCGAAAAGATTTTTTGGTATAGCTTGCCTAGGAAAAAAGTTGGGTTTTCATACGGAAATTTGCGAATTTCGCGAATAACGAATTTTAAAAATAGGTCTTTTTCATCGGGTCAAGGAGTTGTTCAAATCAAACCAAACTCGGTATAGAGTATCCCGTGTGTACCTAGAGTCTAAAGCAAAAAAAATTTTTGTCATAGCTTGCCTAGGAAAAAAGTTAGTTTTTCATACGGAAGTTTGCGATTAATTCGAATAGTTAATTTTAAATAATTTTAAAAAATAGGTCTTTTTGATTAGGTCTTAGAGTTGTCCAAAGTGAACCAAACTCGGCTTGGAGTCTCCTATGAGTACCTAGAGTCTAAAGCGAAAAGATTTTTTGGTATAGCTTGCCTAGGAAAAAACTTGGGTTTTCATACGGAAAATTGCGAATTTCGCGAATAACGAATTTTAAAAATAGGTCTTTTTCATGGGGTCAAGGAGTTGTCCAAATCAAACCAAACACGGTATAGAGTATCCCGTATGTACCTAGAGTCTAAAGCAAAAAGAATTTTTTTCATAGCTTGCCTAGGAAAAAAGTTAGTTTTTCATACGGAAATTTGCGATTATTTCGAATAAAGAATTTTAAAAATAGGTCTTTTTCATCGGGTCAAGGAGTTGTTCAAATCAAACCAAACTCGGTATAGAGTATCCCGTGTGTACCTAGAGTCTAAAGCAAAAAAATTTTTGTCATAGCTTGCCTAGGAAAAAAGTTAGTTTTTCATACGGAAATTTGCGATTAATTCGAATAGTTAATTTTAAATAATTTTAAAAAATAGGTCTTTTTGATTAGGTCTTAGAGTTGTCCAAAGTAAACCAAACTCGGCTTGGAGTCTCCTATGAGTACCTAGAGACTAAAGCGAAAAGATTTTTTGGTATAGCTTGCCTAGGAAAAAACTTGGGTTTTCATACGGAAATTTGCGAATTTCGCGAATAACGAATTTTAAAAATAGGTCTTTTTCATGGGGTCAAGGAGTTGTCCAAATCAAACCAAACCCGGCATGGAGTGTCCCATGAGTACCTAGAGTCTAAAGCGAGAAGATTTTTTGGTATAGCTTGCCTAGGAAAAAACTTGGGTTTTCATACGGAAATTTGCGAATTTCGCGAATAACGAATTTTAGAAATAGGTCTTTTTCGTCGGGTCAAGGAGTTGTCCAAAGTGAACCAAACTCGGCATGGAGTCTCCTATGAGTACCTAGAGTCTAAAGCGAAAAGATTTTTTGGTATAGCTTGCCTAGAAAAAAAGTTGGGTTTTCAAACGGAAATTTGCGAGTTTCGCGAATAACGAATTTTAAAAATAGGTCTTTTTCGTCGGGTCAATGAGTTGTCCAAAGTGAACCAAACTGGGTATGGAGTATACCATGCGTGCCTAGAGTCTAAAGCAAAAAGAATTTTTTTCATAGCTTGCCTAGGAAAAAAGTTAGTTTTTCATACGGAAACTTGCGATTATTTCGAATAAAGAATTTTAAAAATAGGTCTTTTTCATCGGGTCAAGGAGTTGTTCAAATCGAACCAAACTCGGTATGAAGTATTCCAAGTGTATATAGAATCTAGGGAAAAAAGAATTTCTGGTATTGCTTGCCTCTGGAAAAAGTTACTTCTTTCTTTATTTTATTTTATCTAATATATTTTGTAATTTATTATGTTTTTGTTATTGTTTCCGACAGTTCTTAACTATTTTATTGTTTGCTTTTGTTTTGTTTTGTTTTGTCTTGTTTTGTTTTGGAGATAGAGTTTAGGCCTGGTTTTTTGCCAGTGCTTTGCTCAAAAATCTCCTATAGTTGAATGTTCATAACTCCGCCGTAGCCGGTCCCCAGCCCGGTTGAGAGAAGGAGGAGGGAAACACACCCAAAACATACTGGAAAATCTCAAAAAGTTGTTCGTTAGTTCAACTGTAGATTTTTTCCGACAGTATTTAACCTATTTCAGCTCTCGAAATACGAGATGAATGACTCGAATTATGTAGATTTATGATTCGAAGTAGGGGCCGCATGAATCGAATTAGGTTGATTTATGATTCGAAACGGTAGGATTATGACTCGACAGACCGGGTCATTGTTCCGAAATACCAAATTTATGAATCGAAAGACCGGGTCATTGTTCCGAAATACCTGATTTATGATTCGAAATACAGGATGCATGACTCGAATTATGTGGATTTATGATTCGAAATACGAGATGCATGACTCGAATTATGTAGATTTATGATTCGAAGTAGGGGCTGCATGAATCGAATTAGGTTGATTTATGATTCGAAACGGTAGGATTATGACTCGACAGACCGGGTCATTGTTCCGAAATACCAGATTTATGAATAGAAAGACCGGGTCATTGTTCTGAAATACCAGATATATGATTCGACTTACCGGGTCATTAACTTCTTCCGGGTCCGTGTATTTAACGACCCGGAATGACACCCCCCCCCCAGACGACGTTTTGTCGAGTCATAATTCTACCACCTCGCCCCGGGATATGAGGATTAAGCAAATAATTAGGAGTTTATAAAAGCGATTTCGACACAAGCGACGTGATTTTATTGCCGTTTCGTGAGATAAACTAATTTTAGGTGATTCCGGATAATTGTTTAGTCAAATCCGCTGGTTATCGTGCAAGATCTTGCATAAATTTTGCAAGCGTCCGTAGGATTCTTGTAAGAACCGTAAGAATCTTGTATAAGAATCTTGTGATCCGTAAGAATCTTGAAAAAATCATAAAAGGTCTTGGAGTCTAACAGTCGGATTTGGAAAAGAGTGATAGGAATTTTATGCTACATTGTATAACTACTAAGAATTCTGTATGCCGGGCAACCCGGGACTAATATTTTATTTTTAACAATGAGTTGAATAACAAATAAAAATGTCGATTCACATGGGAAATTATTTTTCGTATGGTCACCGCTGTTTTCTTGTTAGAATCCAATGATTCGGATCGTATTGGGGCGCTGCCTTTCTTTTAAGATGTATTTACACATTTATCCGACATTTTAATATCAATGGAAGTCAATATTGAATGGTGATTTTAGTCGCGAATGTGCACTAACAAAAGCGAATTGGCTATTTAGTTTGAAGCCCAATTTTGTTCAAAACACCCTTAAATATAAAGACAATTTTGGTGTTTGCTCGACATTTCAGTTTTCGAGATTGAATTTTTTATTTCGTGCGGCAAATTGACTCCTGGTTTCAAACAATTTTCTCTTGAGCTCTATAAAAATTGTTGCACCTATTCTAATTTCTTTTATTTGCACTTGCTTGAATCTGAGAACCAGTAGCTAATGCTTTTTAGGACTTTGAAACCATATATTGCTATAATTTGTTTTTGAAACTATTTCCTCATTTTTTTAAAAAAAATTTGTTCTTATACTTAGCCCCATGAATGGCAGGTCTCATCGGTTACCAATGAGGCACAAATAAAGATCATCAATGGTTCAAGTTCTCAACCAGCAGTTTTCATAACTTTGACGCTAATATTTTCCGAAAAGTATTTAAGAACTCGAGTTTACCTTATGAGTTTGCCTGTTTTTTTGCATTTTGTTGTTTTTGTTGACCTATCAATTAATGCTCTTAATGAAAGGTGTCGGTGGTTGCGCGCGAAGTTTGAATGAATTTAACTAGACGCTTGAATTCAAAGCAGCAGTTTTATTGATTTTGCCCCATTTATTTCCAAGAAAATATTGGTATACTTGTTGCTTTGTCTGAATAATTATAGTTCCTAGTGGCCTTCTATTGGGGGTTAAATTTTCTGTTCTTATTCAATTTTTCGACTTGAGTTTTTGGCTGTTATTTTTGGCGACTAAGATACCAGTTGTTCAAATGTTTTGGCAGGATTCGAATATTGTTTCCATTTGTCTTTTTGTCATTTTTTCGCCTACTGGAATTTATCAGTTTTGTCAACTGTAAACTTGTATGCTGTGCTGTGATTACTGATTTTGTTATATGGTTTTTACTTTGAGGCAACTAATTTTCAAAAAATTGTGGCTTTTGCACTTTTATTTTTACTTTGCCTCTCTTTGATTGTGGCAGGGTTGTTGTATAGCGTACCCGTTCCAGGAATCTTACTGTCTATAAAATGTTGGCATTTATGACGGTCATTTTTAATACGCTAGTTTTTTGAGAATTAATTCTTTTTAAAGGGTTTGCAGATTTGTTTACCTTCGTGCATTTGTTAATTTTCGTGCATTCGAACTCAAATGCTTAGTTGACTGGGAAAATTCGATAATGGCGGACAAATTGATGTTCAATTTACTAATTAGTTGAACTTTTTGCATTGTAATTCAGGATTTGTAAATCAGGATTCATGTTTTTTAAGAAACTTGGAAAATTGGCCAAAAAGTGGTTTATCCAACAGAGGAAAAATCGAAAATTTATCCTACTGCATGGTTCTAATTAATTGTCAGTTTTATTAGTCAAAATAAAATATAAACAATAAATAATAAATAATTAAATAAATAATAAATAAAAAATATAAATAATACAATAATATATTAGTCAATTGCTCGTCCCACCATTCCAAGTTCTGCATTAATGCAAGATTCTTGCAAAAACAAATGATTATCTTGCAAGATCTTGCAATTTTCTGGCAGAAATTCTTGCAAGGCGATGTAACGTCTGGCAAGATTCTGCCAGATTTTTGCACGATCTTGCAAGATAACCATTCGTTTCCGAAAAGGGTTGTCAATGGTTAGTTTTTTGGTTGCCAGGAGTACCCCCAAGTCGGCAATTTGCGCTAGGTTGTAAAAGTTACCTGCTTTTTCCGTGATATTTACCCACGATTGGTTTATCGCTTTATCATCGTGATTAACAATGATTTTAAATACATACGAGAGTATGATGCAGTATTGTCACTGTTGTCTGGGAACTGCCACCTCAAATTAAAAACTGGCAATTGTATTTTGTATTTTTTGCCACATAATGCAGCGATCGTTACAAATTTAACTTCAAAGTGAGTTGCTTTTCGGGTTGTAAAGTAATCATATTAATATAACGTGATCCACTTAAAAACTAATTTAATTTTTGCTCTCGAACAAAGTTTGTAGCAATTACATTAACCTGCTGGTCGTTTTTATGCAATTTTTTGTTCTACAAACCTTCCGTCTGATCTTTTTGGTTTTCTGATCATTTGATTTTCGGCCTCCTCAAAAAAGTGATAAACAGTTAACGCGCGGAGGGCCTTATGTTCTCTCAGAGCCGCAGCTAGCTACTAACAAAGCCGACGGCTCGCCAGTCGTTTGAGAGCAATTCGGCTGACTTTATTCCATTATGCCCAGGTTTTGGTCCAGACCCAAATTGAGCTATGATCAAACCCAATCGAGCGCACATCCCTGTGTTCCCAGACCGAAATTACAGGGTCCGGAAAGCGGTTCGAGCGCACAATAGTCTGGAACATTGTCTGATTTCGGTCTGATCAGAGGTCAATTCGGTCTGGACGGTCTGATCATAGTCTTTATAGTCTAGACCATGGTCTGGGTTCGGTCTGATCAGAGGTCAATTCGGTCTGGAAGGTCTGATCACAGTCTTTATAGTCTGGACTATGGTCTGGGTTCGGTCTGATCAGAGGTCAATTCGGTCTGGACGGTCTGATCATAGTCTTTATAGTCTAGACCATGGTCTGGGTTCGGTCTGATCAGAGGTCAATTCGGTCTGGAAGGTCTGATCACAGTCTTTATAGTCTGGACTATGGTATGGGTTCGGTCTGATCAGAGGTCAATTCTGTCTGGAAGGTCTGATTTCGAGTGCATTGTTTTTCAATTTTTTTAATTGAGGGATGTTGGCTCTGCCAAGAGGCAACAATAAAGCAGCGTTCCGAGCAGAGACTCATCTAAAGTCCGATGACTCTGATCAGAAGCACGGAGTCCAGCTCATGGCAAATGCCGGTCACCTCAAGAGGAAATTTCGATTATCTGAATACCACGACGTTTCTTGTCGAAAGCTGTCTAAGTTCATCCATTGAGTCAGAAATAAGAACTAAGGGGTATGGTAAATAACATTTTTTCTCAACAGTTAGGTTTCGTTTTCATTAGCAATATTTTCAGAATTGGCTTTTCTTTAGACGATTTTAATACTGCAAACACCAGTTTTTATGAAATGAATATATTACAGCAAAATTAAGAAATTTGTTCATAATTAAAATCTTTCTGTGGTCGGACTATTTTGAGCGCACTTGAGTCTGATAATAGTCTGATTAAGGTCTGGGCAATGGTCTGAAATTGAGTCTGGACCATGGTCTGAAGATGGTTTGATCATAGTCTGTTTATAGTCTGGATAATGGTCTGGTTTCGGTCTGATCATAAGCGCACTATAGTCTGGGCAGCGGTCTGGGTTCGGTCTGATCAGAGGACATTTTGGTCTGGAAAGTCTGATCAGAGATCATTTTGGTCTGGAAGGTCTGATCTGAGGTAACTTCGGTCTGCATAGTCTGATCATAGCTAAATTTGGGTCTGGACCTAAACCTGGGTGTTGTTATTATAGATATAAACGAATGTGTCGAGACTCAATACTGTGCTGGACTAATAACCATCAGCTGCCAAAACTATCCACTGTCTTACAATTGTATCTGTCAACAAGGATACAGACATGAACAGTCCCAATATGGAGATGGGTGCACTGGTAGGTAATCCCGAGTTTCATTTCACAAAGCATGAGGATCAGACAGTCGAAAAATTTGAAGTAAATCAGATAGCCGAATTATTTGAAGTGTATCACATCGCAGAAAAATTTGAAGTATATCAGATAGCCAAAAAATTTGAAGTGTATCGAAAATTTGAAGTGTATCGAATCGCCGAAAAATTTGAAGTATATCAGATAGCCGAAATTAAGTAACTTGAGGAGTAATGAAATTAGCTCAAATTAGCATGTCTCAGCTGATCTTATTAATTTGTTCGGTTGTGATAAATTCAGATGAAGATACACGGGCCACTGAGGGCCATGAATTGAATCAAAAATTGAACCCATAAAATTGCCTCGATAAAAAAATTAAACGTTGCAGGTTTGGCGCTTGTAAAGAAAAGAGTAACGGTTTAAATAATGACATTCAGAAAATAATCAGAATATAGAACAGTTCACAAAAACAACTCCTGGGTTGGAAACGGTGAAGCCGGGCCTAGGTGTCAAGCCAAAAAACGCAAAATTATGTAAGATTGGCGGTGAATGCTATAAATAAAATTTTGCATGATCTGCGCTTAAGCACTGAACCCTAAAATTTGGCTAAATGCAACTAACAAGTCCTGAATATTTGTAGGAACTAGGCTTGGAATAAAAAACCCAATTATCATATTCGCTTAGTACCCGCAAAATTATGTAAGATCTACGCTAAGAAACGCCAAAATTATGAAATTATGTGCAACGTGATGTTACAATCCAATTTATAAAGAGTGCTGTTCTAATGGAAAATAGGGTACTGTGGCACAGTGGTTGAAGAGGCGACAAGCATGCTGAGAGCAGTGGTTCGAGTCGTTTAAGCATTTGTCTACGCGTTGAATTTTTGTTAGATCAACGCTAAATTGAAAGCAAAATTAGGTAAGATCTTCGATAGGAAACGCAAAATTTTGTAAGAGAAGCGGTAACTAGTGTTCACATGCCGGAAAATTCACTGAAAACTTTTTACAGAAATGTGCGTTGAATGTGTTGAATTTACTACTATAACTTTAACACATTGGACGCAAAATTTTGTAGGAAAATTGCAGAGAACTTTCCGGCTTGTCGGCGCTAGTTACCGCCTATCTAACATAATTTTGGCAAAAATCCTTGGGCCGGGAACCCAGTGTTGCTTTAGGTCACTTAGACATAATTTTCACTTAGAACGTGTTCTAGGATTTAATGGAGCTTGAAATAACGAACGGGTGAAATGATTGGGTACAGATGATAAGGAGTTAAAAAATGTTTCTACTTCTTTGTACCTTAATTCAATGAACCCCGAATTTTTAAACACCATATCTTTCCACTAGGCAAATTTTTCACCCCCATGACCTTTTCTTAAAACATACGTTTCCCTTATTTTGGTTGTCAATGTCAAAATTCGTTACCGAAACCCTACGTTTCCTAGTCACTTTTAATGGCAAGATAGTAGAATGTTAATGGCTGAATAAATGATTAAAATCAAGGTGGAATGATTGAGGGGTGAAATAATCGGCATGAACTGATAGAGGGGCGAAATAATCATGAAATGATGGGGGTGTGGGTGGAGTTCCCAGGTTGAGTTCCTAGACTGAAATTTGGTATATCCACACCATCCCAGACGGAAAGACTTTCGTACATTTCGTTCCATAACCAGAATAATGTTTTCACTAGGTTTAATGCTACCTTGAAAAATAGTGCTTCCTCTTTTTTTTCTTCATTTTGAATCACTTTCATCCAGATAAACTGAACGAGACACTTGAGAACGGGCCATCGGCCCAATAGTGCTCTCCCACAGTCAAATATGTGATTGTATTTGTAAAGGTAATTGTGAAGCTACTTATTGACTGATGGAAACAATTTATTATTATTATTATTATTCAATTAAAAGGGGTCAAAACTCGGGACACCAATGATAATACGGGCCCAAAAGTGTTGAAGAAGTGTTGAAAATATATTGGAACAAATTCTTCACTGCAGCTGTCAATTTCAGACATAAACGAGTGTCTGGTTCCACTAGCGTGTGGTGTAGGTTCCACCAACTGTACTAACACACCGGGATCCTTCCATTGCGACTGCAAAGAGGACTTCTACTTCAACGGAACCAAATGTCGAGGTAATCTACTGAAACTCAAGCTCGCTGTTTATTTTATTGGAGATCACAGTTAACAAGATTTCTCTCGTGAGTATTTGTGTTGCACAGAATGTTCAAGCAGTCCTAATTCAATACATGCATACTAGCATTTAGAGCTCAGAGCTACGTTGAGCACAGTGGAGATTCGAGCAACATCTCGACCTTGGGAAATCTGTACACAACCCTGTTGTTTACTCTGTTGTTAAATTCTGTGAGGAAAATTAAGCCATGAATGCTCGTGAACATAACATTTTTTTTACAATTCAAGAAAAAGAAAAAAAATGACAATTTGGACTTTTTTGGTCGTGGAGAAAACAAAATTAAGTTCGCTTCGTTGCTGGTCACATGTTCACTTTTCGCGCAAGTTATTTACGAATTTAAAAAGTTGTTTATTTTTCGTACTCCGTGAGCTAAAAAAAATATGCGTTCGCTATTATCTCTATCGTATTTTGGATAAATCTCTTGAAGTGTCATGGTTCTTCTGTTTTAAAAAAAATGAATCTCGGCATCAGATATAACCAATCAATAATTGAAATGTCTTCACAAAATGAGTCTTAAAAATCAAAAATTTAATTTTGGTCAACTGAATCGCGCAACCAACAGTGCGCCCTCGGTAGATTTATTTGAAAAGTAGAATTAAACAGGTTCTAGCTGATCGCGCTCATTAAGACTATTCTGAGAATAGTAAAAAAATTCAACTCTTTCATCCAAAATTCTAAAAACTTTTACATCCAAAATTCGATCTTTTCCTTTTCTGCAACCAGCTTATAGTGTGTGCCTATTATTTGCACTGGACATCTTTTGTGCTCTTTTTTGCACGCGACCCCAGACGCACGTGCCATATTTTTATAATGATTTGCTATAAAATACCCAGCCTGTTCTCTGTAACGGAGTTGCATAACGTACTGGGTACACAAACAGAAAAGATCCCAAAAATTATACAGTAATATTTGCATTTTTTTTAAAAAAAAAACAATGAATAAATAATAAATAATTAATAAATAAATAATAAATAAATAAATAAAAACAATAATTGATAAGAAAACATTGTTTTCATCAGATTTTGGTATTTTGATACAAATATGGTTTTGATTTTTCTTCCTATTTTTCCATTGTCATTTTACATCCAAAGCGGAAAGCCAGCTCGATTAGATTAATTCTGGCAAATTATTCTAACATATTTATTTTAGATGAAGATAACTGCCGATTCTATTATTTCAAAGTCATGTGCCTCATGAAAATTGCTAACTCTTATTGAACCGATTGCTTCGTTTTTTTCACTGCATTGCTATTTTGATTATTATATTAAAACAATGGGCACATAAATTTTGCGCGCATTTCAGCGATCACGGAGGCGGGGGGGGGGGGGGGGCACTTTAACACTTTGACATATTGTGCTTAAGAAGGGGGAGCTATAATGACCCTGACTTCAACCTTAGAGCATTTCAGCGCTGAAACAGTACATTCCAAGAGTAAAATATTAATTCAGTTCTGAAACTGCATCTTCAAAATTTATGTTTCTTTATGTGCGTATTTATTTTCAGCATCCTAATTTCTTTTAGCATCATTTCCAAATTTTGACAACATCCTGACGTGCAAAGTGTCTGGCACCTGTGATTTTGACTCACTCTACAAGAATGGAACCTCCAAAGGATGCAAAAATAAAGACTGCTTCGTGACAATTGACTTCGAAGGCGATATCAAAAATGCCCAAGAACTTCTGATGACGGTTAACTACACAAAAGGGACACACAAAATGTTTTTGTACTTTCGAGGTTGGAATGGTTACGATTTATGGTTGGGTGATTATAACCTAATTGAGGCGATTGCGGAAGTTGATGGAGTCGAACGTCATTTGGATCTTATTCTGATGACAATGATGCAAATCCACAATGGTAAATTGGAACAAAAATTAAAGCTAGAGCTGCGCGATACATCAGGTAAATATACGCTTTCCCTTTTTCTGCCCCCTCCCCCTCACCCCAGCTTAGTGGGTGAACATAAAATGCAACCGCCAAGCGCACGTGCCATATTTCTAGATTATGATTTACTCCCATTTATAACTTATAGTCAAATTTACACAGCGTACGTTACAAACTTTTAAACTGAATTAAGAAATCTCCGATAAACGGATAGGAAAAAACCCAGATTGCAAAATTAAGCAGAGCTCGACCGTAAAAAACTCTTCCGATCGTTTGCAAGTTGTTGCAAATTTAACATTATATCGCAAAACTTTGTAAAGAGAGAACTTGCAAATATTTACAAACTTGACATGATGGAGCAAAAATTTGTAGAGTTGCAAAATTGGCATTAGTTTTGACATGTTATGGCACGCGAAGTGCTCTGTAAATTGGTGGTGGGGGGGGGGGGGGGTTAGTGGAAAAGGTTCTTTAATTTTACAGTTACAAAGCGTAATATAGACAACTGAAGCCTGCTAAAATATTATGAGGAACCCAAATTTAAACTGAAAAAGAAAACTTCTATCTTCAAACCTTTTTCTGGATCTATTCTGTTTTGGCCCCCAGCTTAGTGAGCATAATTTTTTTGACCCCCAGGCGCACGTGCCATTTTCTTACATAGTAACGTGCTATATAACAACCTACATGTTACTGGGGGTCATAAAAAACACTGGGGGGTGGGGGTGAAACAGAATAGATCCCATTTTCTTAACACTTGCCAGTAATTTCCTGGTACTTTTCTCAAAATTTAAAAAAAAATTTGCAAGAAGAGTTGGTAAAATGTAGTAGGAATGTAAAATTAGCTAACTATTTTTGAAACTTCAAGCAAAACTGACAGTTCAGAAAGTTTGAATTGTTTTTAATTACTAGCGTCTACTGGTACTAGCGTCTGCCAGTACCAAAACAAAAAATAGTTACAAAAATTGTGGCCGGCTTTTCCCACCGTTTTTTGACACCCAATGTTGGACTGATTAAACTACTTATATGCAGTTTCCACACGGCAATTAAATGGCCTAAAAAGGAAAATACTTCCAAAGAGATGTTATTATAGTTACGTTAGGCAGTAAAGGAATTTCACACAATTTTAATCCGTTTACCATTTAATCTCTTAAGATTAACAGAATGACGATTGTACTGCAATTAATTTGCCGCACAACCCCACACTTCAACTTTGATTTTAGGAGGGAAAATCACTGAATGACATTTCCATTTAAGACATCGCTTTTTCGTCTTCAAAGTTTGTAGTTATGTTTCACTCGTACATTGTATTAAGATAGGAAAGGTGAAATTTGGTTACAAAAATGTGTTAATTTAATCGCAAAATTCGGTACCCATAGATGCTAGTAACTAAAAAATAAGAGGAAAAATTTTTTCTGTACAATTCATGCGCGTTCGAAGTTTTTTCTCCAAATTTGTGCCTCAAAACAGCTGCTATATAGGTATTTCACATATTTTTTCCTTGAATTTTTGTGTGTGAAATTTTGTTGACCATTACGTTTTGTTGTCAGTTCGGACAGAAATTAATCCAAATTCAGTTAATTTAGGTAGCTTGGCCAAACACCTTACAAGCAATGCCTTTAATGTTTTTCGTCTTAAAGACAACTCAAGGCATCTAGAACTTTCATAAGAGATAATTTTTCAGGAAGTTGACGCTCATTCTTCTGAACTTTTTAATCGCATGCGTTTTCCAGAACCGAAACCTACTACACCTCGATAAAAAAAAGTACTAAAACTTGGTTAATCTTGCAAAGATATTGCAATGTTTCATTATACGATAACATCAAGACATGAAAGAATTTGCAATATATGCAAGAGTTATCAAGATCGTGCATAAAATGACGCGAGATGTATCAAGTTGCCTTAGTTTGACTTTGCAGAACATTCTCAAGTTGGTATAAATAACGATGAAAGCTTTTGCCGTTATTTGATGTCCTTTTTTTAACTAAGGAAGGCTTAATAACACACAAAAGGACGAGGTTGGTTTAATAAACTCGAGTGAGCTTTATATTGTGTTACTAATTTTAAATAGAGGATTTTTTAATATTCAATTTTTTATATAATTTTATTGCTCTTCAGAAGGACATCCAGAAAACAAAATTCAAAAATTTTCAACTAAAAAAAGAGTTTTCCTCATTAGTTTGATCACGCAAAATATCGTGTCTATTTATTGCACAAGAAAAACTTTCACATGTGAAATGACACTCTTGGGAATCGGTGGTTGTATTCAGGTGATTTCGAGTACCGTCATGATATGGTCATAGATCTAAATACGGGCCAAGTCGTGGACTCCGTGGACACAATCAAGATCTACGCAAGGTGAGTTTTGTTACTAATGAAGGCCTTGCTTGTGCTCAATGAATTTTGACAAATCTCCTATAAATGTCCACCTAGCCAACCAATAACCGTAACACTGAAGATAGCTATACATATTTTTAAAAAAATGCAAGAATCCTTCAGGGAAACATTACAAGTTATTTCATATCCGGGCGGAGATGTCAGCGCTATGAAACTCAAAAATATTTAAGATTTGCGGTGTATGTGTTGATTTTATGTAGATATGGAGATCTACCTTTCACGCGTTCACAGGAAAATATCACTGTTTCTAAAATGTGCTCTTATATAATTAAGAGTTTCGAAGCGTAGATCTTACATAATTTTTCGTTTCTAGGCGTAGATCTTTTATAAATTCAATATCAAAATTAGTGTTGTTGTTGATTGTACATAAATTGAACACATAAAAACTACGTAGAGCTGGGGGTTGATTTGGGACAAGTGTCAAGTGCCAGAGTCACCAGTTAAGACTCATCAGCCCACGTGAGCTTCAAAAGTAAAAAAAAGGAACTGCTGGAAAAAAACTTATAAGAGTCGACGTTTCAAGTTTGGCTGTGAGTGTCAGATAAGATCTTTTCCAGGCCAAATCAAAATTCAGTAGTAAACAAATATTAAACATTCAGACATTTTCCCCCTCAAAATATTGAAGTTTTAAATATATGTAAAACGCCACTCCCGTCAAAATCAAAGTCACACGCATGAATTTTTTCTACGATCACAATTGTTGGGCCTAAACTGTTAGAAACCTTTATTTTATTGAAATTTTTTCATATATCAAAAGTAATTTAAATTGTTAGATTGATTTACCATTTTACATAATGTATCTTTAAAATGTGTTTTTACTTCAAACGTAAAAGGCAAGAAAATGGAAACTGCGGCCCTGTCATTGTGGCTGTGAGGACTTAACTGAAATAAAACTTTTCTCCGCTATATATTATGAGATCAAAATTAACGCTTTTCAACATATTCAACACATTCGCCGCCATATATGATGTTAAAGTCCATTTTAAAAACCCGGGTACCGACAACAAGGTTACTTCAAGTTTCTTGCAAGTACTTTTTTTTAGTTCATACAATATTCTGCCAAGAAAATTTAATGTTTTTTCAACACTAAGATAAGCAATGCCGCCCATGTAGTTTCTGCTGTAAACCATATTCAAGTAAGTAAAAAAACTACTAATTTTATTATAATAAATTATTATTATAAATTATAATAATTTTATTATAATCAATGAAAATATAAACGAACTTTTTACATTTATCGCAATATATTTCACAGATTTTCCCACTTTATTTTTTATCCAGATTGACAAACAAAAGATAAAGTGGTGAAACCCTTGAAAAATGTTGCGTTAAATGTAAAAATTTGTTTTTATATTTATTGACTTTTTATTTATTAGTAATTGTGATGACAAAATGCAAGCACGTTGAAACCTCATCCCAATGTGACAACTACAGGAAGCTGCAAAATTAAAAAAAAATCTAAAAAAAAGATGCTTTTGCTAAAATTGTTTGAGAAGAACCTGCTCAACTTGCATAGCCTATTATTTAACTATAGCTTAACTCTTTTGAGTTTATTCACTCTAGCCCCAGCTCAATTTCTGCTCAACACAAAATACAGGGTAGTTTTTACGTGCACATCAATTTTGCTCATTAATGACCTTCTTGAACAGGCTACCTTTTGTTCAATGATTTGCTTCGAAAAACAGTCTCATAGCAACAACTGGTTTCTCTTTAAGAATTTTCAAATTTTTTTTAGCCTTTCGGCGAATTTTCAACCATCTTTTATAATGGGTCGTTTTTTCACTGTTGCTTAGTGTCACCGTGTTGCTACTTCGGTATATGCATTGACAAACAAATCAATATAATTTTTTCCAAAATTTGAAAAAGCAGACTTTCGAGAACATTTTTGGTCGACCCATGACACTGAAAGGAAAAACTGGTCGGCCGATAATTTGACGGCCACTCGATTCTTAAAATGCTATTAGAAAATGCCATTCTATGTTCAGAAAATGATTGAAAAGATTATTCATCGTATTCAAGAAGGAAGCTCGACTGTGCGATTTTACTCAACGAATACCCTCCCAAATATAATTTTGAGGTCTAAATCTTGGTTACATTATGTCGAAAACATTTGTTTTGCGTTGTTAAGATTTTTCTATGTTATACATTTCTGATTAAAACGAGGGCACCTATCATCAGGCCACAAAAAAGGTCAACAGCGTCAGCAGGTAACGCCTCTATTTGTTTAACAAGGGTAAACGCAACTAAATTTTTTTCAAAGGATAAAAACAATCCGTAAGTTTTACTCAAAAATTCTGTTATTTATCAGCTTCTATAACGAATAACAAAGGAAAAAAATCCGTGGTCTAGCCGAATTGAGGGATAGAAGATAGAAGAGAAGAGGGGGTGGTGAATCTTGGAACGAAGGAATTTAAAAAATACTTGGCCGCACCTAGATTAGGATCACCCAATAGAAATTAGAATGGTCAAACAAGGGCCTGATAAGAAGAATAAGAAGAAGACTAGGTCTGAAACCCTGATTCGAGGTATCAACGCTAAAAATAGCTTAAAAATGTGAGAATTGTAGTGAGAAGTGGGAAAAAGGTGCTATCTGACGCTATGCGCTCATCTATGCGCAAGGGGTGCTATCCGTGCAAAGGTGCTATCCAGACCAAAACCTCAACCCTAACGGGTATTCGTTTTTGTCTGGATAAATGCACTTTTTTCCCACTACTACATATAAACATTATTAAAACCAATCACATTTCTTTGAGTAGAGCTTTTTTAACCCACAACCCCGCTAATATCACGCACACGTACTTCGCATTCCTTTTCTACTCAAATTATGCGCTTTGTTATGTGGAATTTGCGCCCATGCTAGTTATTTAATTTTTTCTCTAAAAATTTTTTATATTATACTTCTGTATTAAAAATAAGGCTAATAAAAGCTGAAAATAAGCCTAATAAAAGGGTTTATGATAATCATAATGATAATGATAGTGATAATGATAATGATAGGATTTATAATAATATTAATGATAGGACTTATAATGATATTAATGATAAGACTTAAAACAATATTTAGTGATAAAGTCTATAATATTATTAATGATAGAACTTATAATAATATTTAATTATAAAGTCTATAATATTAATACAGATAAGACTTAAAATCATATTTAATAATCGGACTTAAAATAATATTAATGATAAAGTCTATAATATTAATAAGATAAGACTTATAATAATATTAATTATAAAGTCTATAATATTATTAATGATAGGGTATATAAAATTATTAAAGATAGGTTTTATAATAATATTAAAGATAAGGTGTATAACATTATTAAAGATACGGCTTATAATAATATTTAATGATAGTGGGGTTTATCAATAATATTATTGATATTGTTTAATGATAGAGTTTCATAATATTAATAATGATAGGGTTTATAAATAATATTAAAGATAAAGGTCTATCTTATTATTAAAGATGGGGCCTATAATAGTATTAAGGATAGGGTTTGTAATAATATTGAAGATAGGACTTACAATATTATTAAATATAGGGCCTATAAAATTGTTAATGATAGGACTTTTAATAATAATAATGATAGGACTTATAATATTTAGTAATCTAATCTTCTATTAATATATCTACATTTATGCCTTTTGCTTTTAATTTACTAATCATTATATAATATTTGTAATATTCTGGTTCATCAGACTTATGAGTCTCTGGCCAGGCTATGGTACCAGGGCTTACAGTCCCTTCACCATATTTTGGTTTAGACTTAATAAATTCACCAACAGTTTTTATTTCATCTGTGAAGCAGGTTTTTTCTCGTTAGCTGAATAAACACCTCTGGGTAAATCTATTTCTTTTTGAGACGTTTTTATATGACCCTTTAACCTACTAAAACTATAAATAGAAGAACAATATTCACACCTTACCTTTGTTGAATTACAATCTTTACATATTGCCTTCTTTTTATCAAAACGTGTTATTTCTTTTATAGCTCTACATCTATTACAAATTTTGTTTTTTTTCAATCAATTCTGTTATTAGTATTAGTGAAAATAGAATTAGGAATATAATTAGAATTAGGCTTTACCCATGTTAGGGGGGTCAATGCCTGAGGCCTTTTCATCATTAGAATTAGAATTGGGCTTTGCCAGTGTTTCACTATTAGAAATAGGATTGGAAATAGGATTAGAAATAGGATTAAAATTAGAATTAGAATTGGGCTTTGCCCATGTTTCACTATTAGAGTTAGAAATAGAATGGGGCTTTGCACATATTTCACTATTAGAATTAGAATTAAAATTAGAATGGGGCTTTGCCCACGTTTCACTATTAGAGCTAGAGTTAGAGTTAGAATTAGAATTAGAATGGGCTTTTGTCCATGTTTCACTATTAGAGCTAGAACTAAAGTTAAATCTAGACATAGAGCCGGAGTTAGAACATTTTGAAGCAAACCCTGTCATCTCTGTATAAGACCATCCATACAAATACCACTTAATAGGTCATCTCCAATTATACGCACATCAATTTTATCCTTATGTTTTACTTTATAATGAAACGGTAAATTCAAAAGGGATCCGGTTATAAAATTGCTCTCTAAACATTTTATTGTCATTATTTATAATGGGCTAAAATTTCAAATATATATAATTAATTATAAACTTTTATATCTAGTTAAACTTATGGATATCTTATCAAACATTAAATTATAATATATTTATAGTTCTAAATATTTATAACTAATCAAACTTATCGATATCTAATCAAACTTTAAATTATAATATATTTATAATTCTAATTACTTATAACTAGTTAAACTTTTTGGATAAACTTTTGTATAAACTCTTATAACTAGTAAAACTTTAAGTTATAATATATTTAAAGTTATAATTATTTATTACTATTTAAATTTTTTGGATAAACTTTTGGATAAACTCTTATAATTAGTTAAACTTTAAATTATAATATTTTTATAGTTCTAATTATTTATAACTAGTTAAACTTTTGAACAATTTCAAATAAACTTCTAGCATGATCTTTAGAGCAGACAAACTTAGCTAAAGTTTCCATACCTAACTTATCAAGAGTATTATTTTTATATCTTTTATCTATAATCTGATCATTACTCAATTCAGCTTTATCCCCAGCAAAATTTATAATTTCATCTCTAAAATTTTGATTGTTTTATATAGGTCTCTGACCCTGGTCTCCCAGCATGGACTCTGTCCCATAAGCAAAGCTTGGTAATGTATTTGTTCTATTTATCGAATGACCTGCTCCTGTTGTTTTTTGTGCTGGTGACCTGACTTTTGGATAAAGTTTGAAAATATTATTCATTGATAAGAGTAAACTTATAGTCGTTGCTGCATATCCTGTATACTTTATAAATTTAGCTCTAACTGTTTCTTTAGTTATAACGTCTTTCTGAATCTTAGTACCTCTCGAAGTTAGAAGATTATTAAAATATGACTGATAGTTACCTGTATTAATAGTATTTCTATCTGTAGCACTTTTCAATAGTGGTTTAATATAAGCTATAAATTTATTTATCGCATCACTTTCTAACTTATCTTTTAAATTAAGGGCTTTAAGGTCTAGGAAACCAACTCTTGAGTCATATATCATACTTCTATTTCTATCGATAATAATAAAAGAAATCCTCTTTAACATTATATTTAATCATGCCACAACGAAGTTCAGGAGCCATTCCATCTGTATAATTATAATAACTATTATTTAATTCACTAATTGTACCATTGAAGTCATGTTTAAATTTATATATATCATTGAAAATTCTAAATAGATCTGCCCCATTATAAGTCGTAAATTAAATAGTATCACAACTCGTTCTTGCTGTTTTAACTATCTGAGCTGGTTAATGTCTCATTACAATCATTTGAATATCGTCATGTCTTCCTTCTGCAAAATAAACAGCTATATCATTTTTTATTTTATTGCACATATCATCAAGAACAATTACACAGTTTTCAAAATTATCTATAATTTTTGATGTGTTCTCTTTTATATCACACATATTTAAATCACTATAATGTTTGCCAGTTTCTGGATTGATCCAATATCTTTCATCTTTACATACTAGGATTATATGTTTTTGATCTTCTTCGAGCATTTGGTTTTTGATACAAATTTATATATTGTCTAACAAAACAAGTCTTGCCTGTACCAGTACCACCACCACCATAAACAATAGTATGTAATGATGACTTTTGAAACTCAAGTTTAACTAGACTTCTATTCATAAATCAAATCCACCAAAACTTTCTTCTAGTTTTGTATATTACTTTGCATGTCATTATATATTTTTTAACAAACCACCGCTATTAACACAAGTATAAAAATTATACGACCCATCTCCATTTTTATTTATGAAATATAGATATATAATTAGACGTGGACCTAGACTTATTATTAGACTTATAATTAGAGTTATAATTATATTTGACTTATAATTATACTTATAATTAGACTTATAATCAGACTTAGACTTAGACTTATAACTAAACCTATAATTAGACTTAGACTTAGACTTATAATTAGATTTATAATTAGAATTATAATAAGACTTAGATTTAGAGTTGTATATAGAGTTGTAATTAGATTTAGAAATAGACCTAGACTTAGAGTTATAATTAAACTTATATTTAAATTAATATTTATCATATAAAAATTGCTTATTTTAACTTTTGAGGAATACCATAATGAATTTGATATCGATAATAAAGCTGAAAAATATCAGAATAGAAGATATAAGTCAAACTCCAATAGAAATAGTAACGTGAGATTAGAAACCTGATAATATCAAGGAATCCAACTTTAATATAAATGTAAATTTACCTCTAACTGATGGTACACATTGGGTTTTAGTTATAAGAAGAGAAGATGGTCACATGGCGAAGCATGGGCAAAGCCCCATATAATAATTTGATAGTTTTGTTGTTGAGACTCCACCATAATTCTTAAAAGATTGTGTTGATATGGGCTTCAATGAGAGAGTACAAGAATATGATGAATCTTATTGTGGGGCATATTGTTTATATTTGATCTACCTTATTGATAATGGCTATAAAATAAAGAGTGCTTTGGATATTCTAGTTATTCAAGTTAAATGTCCTGGGGTGTATAAAACGTGTTTGTGTTCTGGTTGTAAGCATAAAGATGAAATTAAAGATAATGATAATGTCAATGACAATGTCAATGACAATGTTAATGTCAATGTCAATGTCAATGACAATGTCAATGACAATGTCAATGAGAATGATAATGTTAATGACAATGTTAATGTTAATGACAATATTAATGTTAATGACAATGTTAATGTTAATCACAATGATAATGATATTGATAATTTATATGACAATGATAATGATAATGTTAATGACAATGATAATGTTATTGTCAATGATATTGTTAAAGACAATGATAATGATACTGTGAATGTCAATGTCAATTTCAATGACAAAGTTAATGATAATGATAAACAGAGAGCCATCTCATTAGATGATGATGATAGTGATGATAGTGATGATGATATAATATTTAGTAGAATCAACCAAACAAAAAAACTCGGTCTATAATGTATATGTGGAAGGATAATCAGTGTTGAAGACAAGTCAGAGGGTAGCCACCCTTCACCAAAGACTTCAGGCCCTATTGGCGAAGGGATGAAGACCCTTACACCAACAAGCCCTAGAGCCACCTATCCAGCCAATAGTAAAACTAATTTTTTGATTGATGTTATTGGGAGTCTACAGTCATGGCTAGATGATTGTAATGTAGTTGTTGCTGCTGCATTCCCAGAAAGCTTCAGATGTGTAATATTTGGTCCCTGTGAATGTGGAAATACATTCTTATTAAAGAATCTAATTATGCGGAGTATACAATTTGATATACTGTACATCATAGATCCTACTGGTAATCAATACGATGATTTAAATTATGGAAAAGCCAAAGTATGGTGTAAGACCAAAATCAGCAAAGTTGGTCCCAAGATAATATTTATTAAAGATATAAAAAATACCCCCACCCGATGAACTACCTGAAGATATAAAGAAACTCATTATATTTGATGATGTTAAACCTAGAGAACCAATTATTAGAAAATAATTCTGTAGACGTAGACATAATAATTGTAACATGATATATCTTAATTAAAATCTATTCTCATTAGATAGACAAAGTGTTAGAGAAAATTTTAATATATTGTTACATTTGAACAAAGAGGCAATGTATTCAATAGATTTTATAACGACTTCTTTAAAGAAACTGAAATTCTTTATAAAGATTTTGATACTATAAGTATTAAAGTATGGGGGGAACGCTGTAACTATCTCGTCATTGACTTATCTATAAACAAAAATATTAATGGCAAACTAAGAATTAATTGGGATAGGAGAGTTTTTTAGTTAAATAATATTTATGTGTAAGTATAAATGTAAGTGTAAGTGTAAGTGTAAGTGTATGACTATGATTAAGAATAAGTGTAAGTGTAAGTTTATGAGTAAGTATAAGTATAAGTATAAGTGTATGAGTCAGTGTTAGTATAATTCTAAGTTTGAGTTTAAGTATAAGTAAAAGTATAGGTCTAAGTCTAATTATAATTCTAAGTATAAGTCCTAGTCTAAATCAAATGCAAAGTAAAACTCAATACATCACCATTGAAATCATTTGGTCTCCCATGTTCATCTTTGGTATGAAATTCAATATATTCTATTTTATCCTTTGTTAAATTTTTATATAAAATTTTAGTTGGTTTAATATTTATCAGGTAACCTGGAGGTTCTGTTAGAGTAAAACTTTATAGTATGTCTGTGTTATTACCATTATCTTTAACACCTGATATAACATTACAGTGGATGTTAATGGTACTAAAACCCATAATATCAATTATCTTTCGAGATATATATTTACCTTGTTTATAAACTATTTTTCTAAATCCTAGTAATGGGGCTATTGAGTTTTCTATATCAAAGTTAAGTGAACCCTGTTTTATTTCCATCATATATTTCATTGTATTCTTATCAGGTTCTATTATAACATTGCCATTAGTTTCTTCGTTTATTAATTCTGCTACTTCGATTAATTCATGTGCACCTGATATAACAGCTAAATTAATATGGGGCTTCGCCCATATTTCACTATCATTATATAAAAATTGATTATCCCTTCTATTCACATTAAACACTGAGTTGTAAACCGATAATCTAATTAAACCTAACTTTGTTGTATTAAGTATATGTTCATTAAAGTTAAACTTTTCTGTTGGCTTTATCATTCTAAAGTTAAATTTGTGTTCTTCTTTAGTTGTAGTTAGAGCTTCATGTACCTTTTGTAGTTCATATAAGAATAAATTGTCTGTCACTTTTTAACTTTAAAAAATGGACTTTGATTTGGATACAACTTATGGTTATAATAATGATAAACACGAAAGTAAGATTATAAAATGTAAACCAAATAATCTAGCAACAATGAATACGGTTAATACTAATATTATTATCAATCTCAATGGAGACGAGAATCATTTAAATATACCTTATTCATATCTAGAGAGAGTTTGTTGTATCAGATAATGCTGGTGGTGTATATGCTTATAATGCTAATACCAAATTGTTTAATTACGGACTTATGGTATGATGGCATTATTTAATTCAGTTCAGCTTGAAACTAGTGGTGGTAGGACTATTGAATATATAGATCATTGTCATCCGAATCTGTAGATGTATAAGTTATTAACTAGTACTGCTGATGATTATGAGAGTGGTTTTATTAGAAATCAAGGTAATAGAGATTGTCAACACAAAGACGATCAAGCTGCTGCAGAACAAGGTCATATGTTTATGATGGTTAAGATGAGTGATTTATTTGGACTGATTTTGAAAAGATTATGTATGGGTTAGGATTTAAACTAATATTAAAAAGAAATACAAATGATAGAGCTCTTTTTAGAGTTAATGCTGGTGCTGATGCAGTAGCTAATGATGGTAATATTTAAATTAGAGATGTATCGTTGTGTGTACCTAGTATTGATACTAATGATAATAGAATTATTGTACAGAAAGGATTTAAAAAAAGAATAATGTAGACTTTAGTTATTATGAAAGAAAGACGTTATATAAGAATGTGCTCAAAGCTACTAACATGTTAATTGAACTAGATATGGAAAGTGGTATGGAAAGACGACAAAATATAATAATTGGTTTTGAAAATAATAATGTTAATTAACAAACTCATGATGCAGGTACATTTGGAATTATGAATGTTACTGAATGTTATTGTAAGACTGGTAGTGATTTTTATCCTAAGGATAGAATGAATATTAATTATGGTACTAATAATTATAATGAGGCTCTTAAATAGATTGCTAACTTTAATAAAGATTATAATGGATTACCTCATAATATTAAAACATATATAAATCATAGAGCATTCAAAAGTAGTCATAGAATATATGTTTTTGATACTAGGTATCACAATAATCATATAGGCCCACAACCAATACAACTTAATTTTAAACGTAGTGCCGCAGTTGCAGATGATATTTGTCGTGCATTAGTATTAACTAGAAAGGTTATTAGTGTGAATAGTGATGGTGATAAGATGGTTGATATTATATCTTTGTTAAATCTAATGGTAGAGTCATTGTCATAGTCATTGTTATAGTCATTGTCACAGTTATTGTTATATTCAATGTCATAGACAAAAACATAGTCAATGCCACAGCCATTGTCTTAATCAATGACTTAATCAATCTTTTTCCTACTAGTCTTAACAAAACATTTAGCATAAATAATATCTAGTTTCTTTTTATTCTCTAGAGATAAACCTCTAGCTTCAAGTTTAGTCTTAGGCTTGGGTTTAGTCTTAGCCTTAGGTAATGGTTTGGGTTTAGGTTTAGGTTTAGGTTTAGTCTTAGGCTTAACAACAAAGGGATTATACTATTCAACTTCCATTATTTTTTTATATATAAATATGAGTAGCTACTAATAATGTTCTTGGGTTTGTTACTTTAAAAGGAACTAAGATGTTAAAAGGTAATTGTACTAAATGGCTCCCTGACCATGCTTCACCATGTAGAAGAAATAAGTCACAGACAGTAACTGATGCAACAATAGCAGCAGAAGGATTGAAAGATTTCTTTAAGAGTGTAGGTAAAGCCACAGTTAACTTTGGAAAGAATGTTGCTAATAACCCAGTAAGATTAAGAAACAGCAAGTGAAACAGAAAGTGCAGCCGCAAGTAGAAACCCAAGAGCTGCTTTATCAGCCACACCTGATTTAATTAAAATTGCAACTACTGTTGAAGGTATAAAAGTAGCACAGAAAAGTAGAGGGTTATTTTTTTAGGTAAAAAGAAAAGGTAGTTTAATAGTAAATATTAATACCAATATTATTATTACTAAACACCAACAACTTCAGTTTAAAAAAATAATCAAATTATTCTTCTTGCTCTTCTTATATTCTTCATATACCTTATCTAATTCAGTATACTCATCATTGTCTATTTTTTTATCATTCATTGCTTTATTATATAGTTTATTAAACTTGAAAAGTAAAGGTAAAGGTGCACTGGGTTTAGTTTCTTCCATTTTAATTAACTAAAATATTTTGCTTTAGCACTAGATATAATCATGGACATAGATATAGATACAGATAAAATTATAGTCATATCTATAGTTAAAATTATACACATAATCATAGATATAATTATTATTATAGATAAAATTATACTCATAGATATAGATATAATCTTAACTATATAAAAAAACTCTCAATCTTTTTCTTTATATCTTCATGATTAAAATCATAATGCATCTCTAGTCTTGCTTGTTCTTTGATCTCTACTAGCTTACTTTCTAAAAATATAGCAATCATATATTGTACTATTGTCATTTTATTCTTTATAAGGGCTTTATCAACTGCAGAAATAGTCTTTTTATTAATTTCAATAAATTCTTTTAGACCAGTTGTGAACATATCATATAGGTGAATGTTAGTAATATTCTGATTAAACTTATTATCAATCTCTAGTTTTAATTGATTGTTTTATTACAAAAGTTACCAGTATTTGTAACTTCACTTGATGATTTAAAAAAACGCATTAATTAGTTCTTCATCAAATTGTATTTCGTTTACTTGTAAGCTTTTAGTTGTAACTTTATCAAAGTCACCCTTTCTTAGTTCAGTTATATTTTTACCTAAAATGTCTATTTTATTAGAAGCAGGTAATAAGTTATTGTCACAACACTCTTTATTAAAAACAGTTTTTTCATCTATGGGTGGTTTTACATTTGTAATTTTATAGGTGTCTTTCATGTCATTATTATCGTTATCTTCTAAGAATTGTTGACGGGCCTTATTTGTTGTTAGATTATTGGTTATTACGGATCCGAGAAGCAGGTTCCCCGATTGTTGATTAGCCTGATTGAATCTATTTCTTGTGATCTTTGTATTTGTTGACCATAAATAAAATCAAAAATGTCTATTTGTTCTTTATTAATAATATTCAAAGATAATAGTTGATTAGACATATTTAACATATTTCAACATTTAATCCATCATGCCCAGCTTTTGTTTCTATCATAAGTAATTCTTATCTTTCTATTAGACTATCTGCGAAGTTACAGCTATGATAGTCGAGTTTATCTTTAGTTAAACCCTTAACAAATTCATCATATTTTACCCTTAGTATATGTTTAATTGTTCTATATCTACTGTTTTTCTTATCACCTGTTTCTATATCATATCTAACATCATGTAAAAATCTTTTTATTATTGTTTCATCTTCCTCGATATCATTATATCTTACATCAGAATTAGTTAGAGAGTTAATAAGACCCCAAGTAAAATCATATATATTATACTTAACTAAAAATACGCCCTGCTCTAAAGTTGTAGTAACCCCATTCATAGTAAATTCCCCTTTGTTTATATTCTTGATATGCAACTTTAATTGAGAATTAGATTGAGATAGCATTAAATGAATAATGTTGGCAGTGTTTGTATCAAGTGGAAAGTATTTTCGTTTAATTTCAGTTTTGTCTCTTTCGCCAGTTTCTCTAATCTGTGAGGTGCTTGGGGGGTCAAGGGCAAAGCCTCTTTCACCATGCTCTGTCATCTGGGAACCAGCTTCCTTGATAGCTTTAGTTTGTTTATCTAACTCTTGATTTTTCCAATCTATTGCTCTTAAAGTTTGTTCACCCAATGCTAGATTATGTTCATTATGGGCTTGCCATGGTTCACCATGGGTAATTAAAGTTTTAGTTAGAGGATCAAAAAACTCTTCCAATTTGCCATAAAAATCTTATTGTCTTAATTTATCTTCTAATCTATTCTTTCTGTTTAGTTTTTCTAGATTGTTTAATTTTATAAGTTTATCTAGCTTAGTCATATTTTAATTGTTAAGATAAAAAATTAATTTAAATCATTACAGAGCTTAATAGCAGCTTCAATTAACTCTCTATCATCATTAACGGTTAGTTCTAGAATAATAAAAACAAGTTAGTTTTTATCTAAATCTAGTTATGTGGCATTAAGTTTAATTACTAGATCTCTTTTGAATAGATATAGATTCTCATCATGAGGATAGCTTTTAACATTTTTTACATAGAATCTTTTATCATCAAAATTACTCAGACTTCTTTTACTAGTTTTAATTGTTGACATCTTATCGCCGACTTTTTGTATTCTACATTCTTCTACAATTCTTTATTTTTTATCCATTAATGCATTATAGCAGTCTTCATGTTTGCCATTGTTTTCTTTCTTTTTTCCTTTCGTTTTTGCTGTTACATTTCCAAACAGGCTCTGCCCGTGGGTAAACAAGCGATAGGTCATTGGTTTTATTACTATGACTTCTTCTATCTCTCTGCTTCCAAGTTCATGTTTAAAATTGCTTGGGACTTTATTATTAGTTTTGATTGAGTTATCTAAATTACTTAAGTCCATGTATTTATCATCAACATTACCTTCACTAAAACTTAATACAAAACTATCAGTATACAAATAATACAGCATTAGATCTTTGAGTGATGGTTGTAATACATCATAAAAGAATTCATACATGCGGAGTTTGCTAAGTTTTAATACTGTTGAGCCCAAGTATATTGGTTTATCATATTGTTTTTGTATTTTAAAAAATTTAATTAGAGTGTAACTGTCGTATGTAAATACATCTTTACATGTGTGTCTACTAACAGCTCTAAGTATCGCAAAATCATCTGTTAGAATCTTAGCTTCTAAATACTTTAATGGATTCTCACAATTTTTACCAAATAGGGAATTTTTCATTAATTTGAATATATCCTTCTCAGCCTCAGTCTCAGCTTGTGCTCTCACTTTATCATTAATTTCAATATGGTCTCTAATAATATAATCTTGTTTAAATTTAATTATTCTATGAACATTAGTAGCCTTTTTACCTATCTTAACAACAAACTTTAACATTCGATAGTGTATCGGATATTCAAATTTATTATTCTGATCTATTAATAGTTTCTCACTTTTTGAAGAAGTTGGAGGTTTTTGTTTGCATCCTAGTTCATTATTCGCTTCTTCTCGTTTATAAGATAGTATTTAAAAGTTACTAGTTCTATTTTTACAATCATTTGTATATTTTAAATCACAGATAAGCTAATAGCCATAATCACTATCATCTGGAGTGTTTAATATTTCGTCTAGTTTTACGTTAGAGCACTCAAAATCTTTATATGGCAGCTTTTGCATTAATGCACAACCGTAAAAGTTATTAGCATCGATGTACCATATAGATCTTTGACGTTGACTTTGACTTTGACTTTGACCATAGGACTTAGTCCATGCCCCGAAATTAATATATCTATTACCCATAACACCGCATATACCACCTCTCATTGCACTAATGAAATCTTTTAGCATTTGTTCATCTTGTATTGTTTCTAATTCGACTTCACTTGGTTTTAGGAAACAATCAAAGCTGAAACCAGTTTGACTAATATAATTCATAGATTGAGCTTATATATGTCTACGTTTAACTTAGCAAATGGATTAAAGCAATGTTCTAATACTCTGACATCATTCTGCATATACTCTAGTGTTTATTCTTTACCTGTTTTTATACTAGTAGAATTATTAAAATTATCAACATCTGCTTTAGTTGGTAGCTTGGCTGTTAGCGATGATCTAAAGTCTTCTATTGATAGATTACCCGATTTATTTTTATAGCTATTCTCATCTTTAAAGTACTCATAAGGATGCAATGTTTTACTTTTAACTTGATAAACATTTGCTATTTTATCCAGATGCATTGTCTTAAAATTGTAACTGTCTATAAACTTCAGTATACCTACTCTAAACATTCTAGCTTTACCATTAGTACTAGGTAATACATACACTCTTCTCTTATTATTGTTCTGTTTAAAAATATCTCATAAAATATAAGATTGAAGTCATAACTTTTACCATTATGGAATATTACAGGAATGAAGATTTGTTGTCTGTAGTTTAAATTACAAATATTGCATGCAGGACTTCTATATTTACCTGTTTCATGACAGTGATCTCTAAGTTTATTAATACTTGTTTTGCCGCATATATGACAAGTGTTATTGGCTTCATGATATAGTTTATCTTCTTTATTAAATATCATGGCGTAGCATGGCTGGAGGCCCATTGGTTTGTTTAACTTTAAATTATTCTCAGTTACTGTTTCCAATAGAGCTTTGAGATAATCTTTGATAGTCTGGACCAAAATATGATTTTTAATTTCCTTTAAATGAGACATCATCCGTGCTATGCTAACTAAAGCCAACGGCAATAGGTAAATGGTCAGATATTTTATATGTATTATTGCCAATCTTTTTATTAATGCTATCCATATAACATTCAATATCGCTATACATGACATTCTTAATTTCTTGTTGTTCGTAATGGTTCCTGAAATTAATTTGTTTTTATTTACAGCATACAAACTTTTGTTTGGTTTGTGTGCAGCATTCATGGGTTTCATCATTTTGTTGGGTGGTAAACCAAAGAGAACAGTTATCACAAAACAAATACTTTGCATGTTTAGTATTAGGTCTTTCCAATAATACTTCTATGTTTTTAATTAAAGCGCAGTGTTCATCCAATGCTAGTATTCTTGCATTCTTACGTCCTTTGATGAAGTTTGAGCATCTTTCTAAAATTTCTACTTTGGCGCCATGGGACTCCGTCCATGTTACACCATCTTCAGTTGAAGGTTTCTAAAACCAAATGTTGATGTTATATTTATCCTGCATTCTTGTTAAATAATCTTAAGTGTTTTCAATGTCTTTCCGGTCATCAACTAGGATATTAATATATTTACTTTCTCTAGTTGCATGATCAGCTGCCGGGAATAATGCGCCTGTAATACATAATCGCAAAATTTATTGTTTCTAACATTTAATATTGCTTTTGTTCTACTTCTTAGTCCAGGTGGTAGTTCAGTATCAGATCCTAATAATGGCTTAGTTCTTGCCATGTTCAATTGCACGTCTGATATTTCAATAAATTCATAATCGTAACCATAGTCTTCATATGTTTCTTTAACATGATCAAGCCATTGGTTTAGATTCAGTCGATGATCTTTAGTCATATGTTCATCAGTTCTAAAGTTTATTTTAATAGCCTTTGGGACCCCTTCTTTACCATCGGGAGTTCTTTTTCTATAAACGCAATTAGCAGTGATCTTATATTTATAGGATTTAAATGGTTTAAACCCATCTAATATGTAATCTATTGGCTCATTAATATCTTTGATAAAACTGTCATCAGATTTAGTAATATATAACTGCCTTTGATTGAAGCTTGATTTAATATTAAAATTATTGTCCTGGGATACGTTTTCCCTCCGGTGTTTTTCATGTGGGTTTGTAGACCTATATCCTTTTTAAAAGTAATTCATCAAAATCGTTCACTGGAGACAGTGAGGAAGGAACCCCAAACCTTTCGTTTGCTGAAGCAATTTAACTAGACTCGACGATTTATCCACTACGCCAAGTGAGACAGAAAATTTTAGATTGGTTAAATATTGATTAGAGAACATATGAAAATTTTTTTATTCAATATTTTTTTTCAATTTTTTGTTCAAGTTTTTTCGCAAGTTGGTTTACGTTCTTATTACACGGTCTCTCTAATTACACTAGTATCTGGGGTAAGTCCACCGGAGTCGGTGGGGATAGAACCCGAACTATCCGTCTGATAACGGATAATTACCAGCTTAACTCTGTACTAGCGGATTGCACTAAGTGAGAGAAGAAATGATAGTTTTTGAGGAAATATAAAGAGGAAATATAGTAATGTTTATATGTAGTAGTGGGAAAAAGGTGTATTTATCCAGACAAAAACGAATACCCGTTAGGGTTGTGTTTTTGGTCTGGATAGCACCTTTTTCCCACAAATGTGGTGAATGCTGCAAATGTTTGCAAAAATTGCGGTTTTGAGCGTCGAAGGCAATGAAAGCGGTGAAAATAGAACTTTCTTCTCTGAAAAGGCCACATCGTACGTCAATAAACCAGTAAAAATCTTTTTGCTGTGAATTTCTTTAGAAGTTTTTGTTTTTATCGCCTCCCATTGGTAGCGGTGAAATGAAAGATTTTGGGTCTTTGTCATGATAGCCCTCCCCCTACGGAAACTATAGCCCCCACCCCCTACTGTGGGCTATAATGAGAAGGGCCCAAAATTTCAACGCTAAAAATTGCTACTCTTTCAAAAATTTGCCGCCAAAAACCGCAAATCGTAGAAAAAAAATCAACAAATCAACACTTTAACTGTACTCATCAATGAAGATGCGGGGGATTTTGCGGTAATTTTTTACCTAGATTTTTTTCGACAAAACCTCGACCCGGGATGGTCTGATGAGAGACGTTTTAATCCGCACAATTGATGGTTCTTGGTTAGTCTGTCCCATGGAAGTTTGTCTGTTAAGAGCGCGCCGTGCTTTTAACACAACCCAGGTTGAGGTGCCATCCGCAAGTGACCCCTGATCAGACCGTGTCAGACGAAAGTTACCTCTGATCAGACCCTCCCAGACCAAAGTATCCTCTGATCAGACAAAAGTGTGCTGGAAACACCGTGTGCGCTCTAAGTGCGCTCAAAACTGTCTCTGATCAGACCTTCCCAGACGGAAAGGACCTCTGATCAGACCATAATCAGACCATTGTCCAGACGATTGTGCGACCATGGCCCAGTTCAAACCCGGACCATTGTCCAGACGATAGTGCGCTCAAAATCACTTCTGATCAGACTATTGTGCGCTGGAACAAAATCCCAGACCCTGTAATTTTGGTCTGGGAACACACCGTGTGCGTTGGACTTGGTCTGATCAGAGGTCACTTCCGGATGGCACCTCAACCTGGGAATGGTTGGGTCTCTCCCTTTTATGGAAGATTCTTTGCGGCGGATGGAGTGGGTGGGGGTGGGAGAGGGAAGGGGGGTTCACGTTAAATGACCCCTAAATAAGCGCCATGTGGGGGTCTCGGGTCGATGTTTTGCCGAAAAATAATTTAAGAATTGCGCTTGAATCATTTAGCGATGAATGCGGCGAACGCGGTGAATTTTTGTCAGATTTGCGGAATTTCAAAATGATGACTTTCTATGCATTGGCTCTTGTTCTCTCACAGAGATAGATCCCTATGGCTGGTCTCGTTTTTAAGATCTTCAGTGCCTGGACTTGGCTGGCGTCTTCAGATGAGATACTCTTCAAAAGCAGATGTGGATTTCTTCGCCTTCTACAATGGTCAAGCTGCCCTTCATACTTTAGAGGCGTATAGAGCTGTCAACTTCGAATCTGCATTGAACAATTCTAACCAGGGATGAAATCAAGCAAAGTAATACTTGAAAACAAAACATTATGGAATAAATATGGATAAACCCAGAACGAGCCTTGAAAAGTTTATCAGTAGTAATTTTTTTCACACATTTTAGCCATAAAAAGCACTGGAAGTCGAAAAATTTCAATAACTGCAATGTTACCAGTATCTCTGTTACCCCATTATATGGAAAGGGCAACAGTTTTTACAAAATAAGAAGCAAAATAATAATAATAATAATAAATTGTTTTTAAATAGGCTATGAACATTACCGTATTTAACCACAAGGTACAGCAAAATACAACCCGCTTTCTAGGTCATCAAAAGGTCCTTACGGATCCAGCCGAATGATGCAAAGAAGCAGCACTAAGGTTTGTGGGAGAATTTATGTGTGAAGAGAGGGAAAATGAGGGTTGATTAAAAAAGAGGGTGAAGATATTCTCATTTTTGACAAAATTGTTCTCTAAAATTATTCCGGAAAAATTTTACCTCATTTCGCTAAAATATTTGCACTTTTTTTAATAAAATCAGATTAGAATTTCACTTTGCAGTTTAGTAGTTTTTGAATTTTAACACCAATTTTTTTAGGGCTCAGGCCACTAATCGTTTTTGTTACTTTTAACGGTCGCGATTTTGTTTTTTTTCTGACTGAAGAGTTTGAATTTCTTTTTCCGTTAAGAACACGGATATCATATTTCTTTCTTAGTAATAATATTAGTTTTTTTGAATGGCTCAGAATAATGGAATTTTTCTTACAGAGTTCATTTTTTAACTCAGCACTGAGGTATACTATGATTTCTTTTCACTAAAGGTTATCCTGCTTACTCTAGAGATCTTAATGTATTGTGGCTGCTTTTACTATAAACTAAGGCGCAGTAGTTTTTAGTTGGCTGCGCATAAAATCTGAGTCTATAAAACAGTCCGCAAAATGTTGAAATTTTCTTGCATAGGATTTTGACATGATAATTTTAATTCGGTTTATCATCTATTTCAACTTCAAGATATTTTAAATTTTGTTTTGTTATGCACTTCTTTTCTCATTTATCTTTTGCGTTCACTAGGCTTTAGGAATTGTGATTTCCGCAGTAGAGAGTCAGTCAATTTTCAACAGAGTACTTTCCGATTCAGTCAAGGAATGTATTCAAGTAACCAAAAGCTCTGCTTGCGTTCTTTCTCAGAACGGTGTCATCGGTGTACAAGGATTCCATGGTGTGAACATAAAAGTCTATAATGTCGGTTACGTACATCAAAAAATGAAATCTGTGGCACAAAATAATCTAATTGTAGACTGGATTGCAGATCGTCAAACTTTGCACATTTCTTCATGTCAGGAAAGATTTTGAAAGCTCTTGCATATGACCTCTCATAGCTATGAATTCCAATTTTTCTGGTAAAATGCTTTAATGCTTTTTTTGACATTATCAAAAGCTATCTTTAGGTCTAGGAACACTACCGCCGCCTCCTTGATAATGCTTTCCCAACCCTCTCTAATACTTTTCAAAAAAATAAGGGTGCTTCAAGTGTTCGCTTTTGTTACCGAAAACCTAATTGACTTTTTTAAAGTACCTCAAATTTTTCAATGAAAATTGTCATGCGTTTGTGGATTAACTTTTCTGAAAATTTAGCGATTGCTGGTAAGAGACTAATTGATTTGTACTTTTGCACCTAATCAAAATTTCCGGCCTTATGATTTACCAGGACAATAGTTCTTTTCTCTTTTTAGGCACTTCGTGAAAATTTTTTTTCAAAACATTTCCTAACTAGAATTTTAAATGTATTGGCATACTTTCTTTGTCCTCAGTAGGAAATTATTAGGTGAATTATAGTCAGTGCGGCACTCGTTTTTCAAAAAATAAATATTTGTTTTTCATTAGTTGCCACCAAAACATGCGTTTCAAATGTCGTTTCACAGTACGTATTTCTCCCAACGGAGTTTATTTTGTCAGTCAGAGTTTTCCCAATAAGAGTAAAAAAAACGAATTATAATTTGTGTTTTGAAAAGACAATCATATTTGTCCCTTTTAATTCCACTTTTCAAGCATCTAATGCTGTCGAAGAAGGTTTTTGAGATATTCCTTGTATTTGATGTTAAAATAGTTGCAAGAACTCTTGCTGTTCGTTTTCTTTTCATCTTTTTCTCTAATCAATTCCTGCCTTTATTCATTTTTTTCTGTTGTTGCTATTTGGGTGTTGTATTCAATTTTAATAAAACTACTTTTTCAATGCTGAGTCCTATTTTTTTTTGATTTTAAGATTAGTTTTAAAAATTATTTTTCTTTGAAAAAAAATCTGAATACAAGTCAATTATTTTTTCTATCAGAAGTTTGTGTTCAAGTGACACTCAGTTTATAAACAAAATTCAAGTGAGACTTCCAATATTGAGTTATTGAAGTTCTCTTTAGCAAAAGTCCGACTTTAGAGGAACTATAAGCAACATTTATCCTTGATTTCGATTTCACTAATGGATCCGCGACATGATACAGTTATTACGCTACATGAATTGAAAATGTCTTTTAAGACCTGCGTTTTTTCATTCCGCAGAGGCCAAAATTCAGGTCTCAACAAATAACATGTATAAAATTAGGTTCAAAAGTTAAGTTTTTCATATTGCTTTTGATTTTTGCAGAGAAATTGGCTGTACATGTGTTTCGTTTTAGGTACACATGGTTTGGACCCCATTTTTGCTTTTCAATTTCCGCTGTTAACAATTGACAGTTTCGTGGCTGAACTTTTGAACTATTTTACTTGCTCGGGCTTCCTCACAGCAATACCAGCGCCTTCCCTTTTTGAGTTTTTCCTATCGCAGCTTTTTCCTTCTGGTATATATCAAATGAGATGAAATATCCTTTTTAGTTGTCTTTAAGCCATAGTTCCAAAACGCTTAATACCCAAATTATTGTATTCTAGTTTTATTGCTGTAAAAAGTAGACAGTGAGTTGCAATTTGCATCATGATTTTTTTTCCAGCAAAGATTAGTACTGCTATGTCTGGGGAGGACTGATAGATTTACAGCATGTTTCTGAATAAAAAAGTGAAATGTCGCTTGATATTTGTTTTTTTTTATTTGGGACATAGTTTGCCCTGTCCATTCCCCCTAACATCATCTTCAGTAGCTTTATTTAATTTTTTTTCAAGCCCTTATCGCGAATCACCGGGTACTGGTATTTCAGGTCACTGACAGTATTGACTAGTTCGAAAAATATTTCATTTAATCTGAATTGAGATTGCCCATTTTTTGTCGACTTACACATAACCAATTCTTTTGCTTTGTTGTTTGTTTGGAAATCATATTTGGGTGTTCTCTCATTGATGTTTGTTTTGGAATTGTTCACAGGACTCTTTAACCTGTTCAGAGGATTTTTAGGTAATTCTCAAGAAATTTGCGAGTATTTCTTGAAAAATTCCAATTATCTGTGGACTCGTGTATCAGTTTTTGTTTTATTTTCTGATTTCAAATAGTGGGAACTCTGAACAGTCGAGCAAACATTAGACTCAGACACTATCTACGTAACGAATTTTGCTGTTAAGCAAAGGACGAATAATTCGACGTAATTAATTCTTATTTTCTGTAGCTTGAAAGAAAGAGTAGAGATAAATAACAGACTGTTCGTTACACTTCTCTTTTTGCTTTTTAATTGAAAAGAAGATATAAATGAAAAGTAGCGGCGATTATTTGTGTTTTTCTGCAAATTCCTCTTTGGAAACCAACGAGAACAAAATGCTGACAAGTGAGCTGAACGGTAATTGCTAGTAGGCAAACAATTTTAGAAAAATACTGTTTTCTTGAGCAAAAATTATCAGAGGAAAAATTCTTTAGTTGTTACCTCTTTTATATTTCTTATCAAATATAACAATTGTCAGTAAAAATTATTCAAAATTTTTTTATATTAAAAAAAATTAATTTCGTGTATTGGAACCGGCAGTTGCACTGTTACAAAAGAAATTATAAGAATAACTTTAAAGTGTATTGCAAAACAATCCACACCACCCTCTAAAAATGTGAATCTAGCATAGAGCAAGCTAAATATCTATTGTAAAACTATCTCAAGTTATTTTGAAAACTGACTTCTTGAGCTATTTCCAGCATGATTTGGGTTGTTTGTCCCTCGATCTTTTTTTCATCACAAGCTGTGATCCGTAATCGCCGGAGCTAAAGAACCTTTAAACCAAATATAATAAACCTGCTGGATTTTATGCAAAGTTTAGGTATAATACTATACCATTTAGATTTTTGGGTTACTTTTACGCAATTACTTTCATCGTTCTGCGTAATCTAAATTTCTCTTTCACTGACAAGTGTAAGCAGCTTTACACAAGACAGTTCACTATTTGAAGTTAAATAAAAAAAATGCGCTCAATGTGTGGATTTTTTTTCAGATTAAATTTTAATAGAGGTTATAGTGATATAGATAATAAGCTGTAATGACGTCGTGATCTGTGTAGAATGAAACATTTTCTAAATTGTTTTATGAAATGCATTTCATTAAGCATTTTTTCAGCATATTTAGCAACTCGATCTAAATTTTCGAACATCTTGAGACTTCTCGAGTTGTAATAGTTTGTTTTAGAGAACCAAAATTGTAAAGTTGTATAAACAATGTACTTGAAAAAATTAATTTTCTAAATCTTTTTTTTTGCATTTCCAATTACGCAAAAAGTGGCGCCTATGAAGATATTAATTTATCAACTTGTTATTTTTAGTAAATAATGTAACAAATCAGTACATTTAAATATAAATTTTTTTAAAAAAACTTTAGTCAAATTTGAAAAGTGAAGTAAAAATAAGACGATTTAGAGGTACTATTTGAAAAAAATTATGTCAAGTTTATCAAATTGTGTTACAAGCTTCCATCTTTGATGGAACTATTTTTTTGGAAAATTGTGTCAGATATGATAACAAGTGTCAAACAACATTGTGTAAACAATAAGTGTACCAAATTTTATCCCCGGTAAGATCATGCTCGCGATATTTGACTGGAATGAGAACTACGTTGGCGATATTATCTTTTACTCAGCATCAAACCCAAATAACAGTTGGCTCAACTGGTTCTCTTCAGCCGCCAATCCGTATTCAAAGTTCTTCAGGTCTTCCGATTCTACTGAAGTTCAGTTCAACCAAAATTTTGGCTTACTGGGTCGAGTTCTGAACATTACTTCGACGAAGGTGTCATTGGCATATGAATCTCCAAACCTTCATGGTGGAATAACTCCGTCCTCTGGTGGAGGATTTCCGATTTCGGGCCCATGTGGACAAACAGGGTGGCTTCGAATGTTCTGCTGGAGTGGTGGATATTATTGCGACTATTTTCAAGGTGTGAAAGTGGAACAATGCGGCCTGGAATACAGTGTGACTGGACATAAGGCATATTTTGGCTTCAAACGGGCATTTAAAGTGGCTTCCAAGATCGAAATATACACTTTGGATTGAAAGACTTTGATTAATATTTTGATACCCGGGCCAAAGATTAATCAAAATAATTAAGAAAACTCAGCGGTCAAAAAATTCTATTTATCTCACCCGAAAATATTGTAAACATTTTTGCGGTGACTTCACGTAAGTTTTGTAACTTTTCTCGGTAAACTTCTGTAATTTCACTGATTTCATCACGTCTCATTGATTGATTTAGTGCGCTTTTGGCAGGCGAATTTATGTAGTTTTACCAATAAGTTAAGTTGTGTGAAGTTTTTGAAACTTGAACGATAGATATCATTGATTTTTTTGCCTCACGTCGGATTTACTGGTTTCTCTGCGTAATTGGACAACCGCCTACATCCACTGTTACAAAAGTTTACAAACTTTAATTGTCACAACTACTTGGCCTGGATATATGTTTGTATAAATATATATAAAAATATAATGTATATACATATATATATATATATATATATATATATATATATATATATATATAAATATATATATATATATATATATATATATATATATATATATTTATATACATAAAATGCATATTGTATCATACAAAATTACATAATGTTATGTAGAATGTGTGTGTTTTCTCGGGTTTCTGATCGCGTGTGTGGTGTGTATTTGTGTGTTTGTGATCGTGTATGTTGTTGTGTCTATCCTGTCTCTGTGTGATTGTGTGTGTCTTTGTGTTCAAATTTTATCAATAATTTCTACTGTACTTCATTAGATGGGAACTGTCGGATTTCTCAAAAAATATTTATTATTTTGCCAAATTTTCCATGATCATGTTATAAAATTAGGAATTTAATTTACGCGATTTGTGTTTTTCGGCTTGTAGTGACCTTAATTTTGTAACTACGTTCCCCGCAGTAATTACCTTAGTTCCACGCATCATCGCCTACGGTCGCACTACATATTAGCTAAGATCGGGCCAATTAGACCAAAATAAAAGAAAGTCAAATTGGTGACCAATTTCAAAAATGTCCATCTTGATACTAATTGTGCAATAGGAATGACAATTAATAGTTTTGCAATTACCATTACCACTGTTCACAAGATCCACGAATTCTTTGAATTTGGTCTCAAGTAAATACTAATAAAACTTGGGCAATAAAGTTTTGGCTAATTACATGTTCAACATCGAGGAATTGAGTTAATTCATTGTGAACACTCGTAACAAAATGTAAGCCTTTATTCCTAGACCCAAAGTAAATCTTTTATCTCGATTTGAGTAACAAGTTTTCAACGTGGAAAATGGTGGCTCGAAACAAAAATTGTTTATTTAATATTATCACCCGTTTCCAAAATATCATTTTTTTTGAAATTTCGCTTTGCCTTTTTGTAGATTGACGACGTGATGTTGTCATACTTCGGAGTTATCGCGGAGGCAAGTTCAGTAATGATGGAGAGTAGTTTTGAGACTGTGTCATAAGATCAATTAACCGTTAAGAAATATCATTATGTATAGTCTCAGTTGAAATCAAAGCTCAAAATATGCTATCGATAATGAATATGACCACCTGTACTTTGGTCTCAGAGCATTTCTGTGCTGAACCATGGCAACACGTTAATTACATCAATGAGTCAGGAGAATAACATTGAGCTTGACTTTTTTCTACCTGTTTCTCCTCTGTGAAAAAGTAATAGCAGCCTGTTCATCCACTGTACAGGCTGGCTTGGTAATTGTGTCATGTACAGAATATATTCAGAATTGTTTCACAAAAATAAATTTTCGAAATCTCTCATGTTGGGGTGAAATCAAAGTGGCCGCCCCGATTGTAGTAATTTACAGAGCTGCCTACTGAATTTTATGGAATATGCCGAAAATTACGAGGACGCAATGGAGAAGCGCAAAAGAAACATTGTGGGATACACAGAATAATCCCCTCCCCCACCCACCCATCCACCCACCCACTCAACCCCCCCCCCCAAGTGCACTAGTTTCCACAATCGGTTCTATTAATCTCGGGAACAGTCGAAGCTTCCATAATTAGCCGTTTTTAAATTTTGCAACACTCCACAAGGTCATACCTGACTGTCTCGATCTTTTCTCATTGCTGGTCGAACTTTTTCCCACGTGCCATTTTCGTTCGTCATCATCTCAAATTGCTGTGAACAAGTGACGATCATCCTGGAGACGGCAGACAGCGACTGTCCAGCTTCAAACAAGTTTCAAAAACTGTAAATTTTGAAAAAAGAATGATTAGGTAGTTGATGTGCTGTGAGTATCGCGGGTGGAGGGGGGGACCCCGAATGATAAATCACGTAACGTTGTAATATTTGGTTTGAAAATAATGTGTGTTCCGGGGGGGGGAGGGTTGGGTTCGATCTCATCAAATCCAACCCCCACCCCCAAATTCCACAGTTTGTTTCGGGGGAGCGTCGATGAGACAAATGTATTTTCCCAATTAATATTAAACATATGTTTTATAGCAGTGAATGTTGCATTTCAGATTGCTTGTTTATAGCGTCTCCTGATTATTTTATTATTTGAAGAACGAAAAATCATGTCTCAACTATCACGAAAAGTCAGTATTGTTTCGAAGAACGCAGAACTTGAACAAAGCAGTGTATGGAGTGTTTATGCGATTCCAACTATGAAAAGAGAAAACAATGCAAATCAGCAAACGAAAAATATTTCTTTCGAGGATGACAACAGAGAAGAAGTTGATAGCCAGAATGTTAGTTTAATCTTGTTCATACATATCAAGGTATCTAACAATTAGGCGTCTGAGATAGTGTAAAGATATCTTTTTTTCATTTATGTTGACGAAGGACACATTATTGCTGCCCTCAGTTTAAAATTGTAACTACAACTGGCTGCAACTGTTTTGAAAGCTTGTTTTTTGTTATAGCTCAGTCAAGTTGTGCGTCACTTTGATGATCAAAAATGTGGCCTAGATTTTCACTATGAAATGAAACACATTTTCACAACAGTCCTTGAAACAGCCTGAGTACTCTATCTTGAGGCTCTTTAAACTTCTTAAGCCATATTCGTCAATGATGACTACGCTAGAGATTGCACGCACGTTTCTAGGAGTTTGTTAAAAGGGTCTTAAAACAATAGAATCAGTGTTTTATGAGCGACTTATGAATTTTTACTAATATGCAGAAATCGCAATTTATGTATGCTCGTAAAAATAAACTTTACGTTTTCATATTAACTTCTTTATTCATAAAATATAATTTTTGTTATAGCTGTTAATTGAGGGTAGCTATATTGCGGTGTTCTTGGTTTTTGTGCCTTGAATAGAGGAACTGCGTTTTATACAACTCGAAGAGTACTGGTGAAGTGACCTTTTTAATCAATTTTAGTTAACTCCTGTTGCAATAATAGCAGTTAAATAAACTACCAGTAGTGATAAAAGAGTGGTTCTAAACTCGTAGTCTAAACTCGTAGTCTAAGGATGGAAACAGCTTGATAAACTTTTAGTCTAAAAAAAAACTTGTGTGGTGGGTGGTGTGTGTGTGGTGTGTGTATGACGTGTGTGCAGTGTATGTGGTGTGTGTGTGGATTTGTGGTTCGCATGTGTTGTGGTGTGTGTGTGGCGTGTGCGTGTGTGTGTATGTGTGTGTGGTGTAAATTATAGTGAGAGTTCAAAAACCTGGGTTGCGGGGTCGATTTTTTGCTCCATCATATAGAAAAACTGTTAAATCTTTTGAATTCCATATTCTTCGCTGGACGGGTTTTCTAATGATACCACTCACAACTCTCTATGATGAATAGAGTATTGTTAATCAAACTATCGGGACACTAAATTCTTGTTATTGTGCTCCACCTATTTTGAAATTTAATTCTGAAGGACCACAGTTTTTGGATCTGTTCTGTTTCCCCCCCCCCTCATCTCAGTTAGTGTAACTGGGAGCGTAAAAAACACGGGGGGGGGGGGCAAACAGTATAGATCCCAATTTCCCTCCCCCCCCACACACACAAACACACAGACACACCCTCCCTCTATCACACACACACACACTTTCAACCCCCCACCCGTTTCAGCCACCCACCCACCCACCCACCCACTTCAAACTACCCCCACACCTACTTCAGACTTTTCATTTCTTCAACTTATGCATGATCATTTATGTACTCTCTTTATGTACTCTCTTTATGTACTTCTTTATTTACTCCCTTCTGCTTCTTCGTTTCCCCATTTCAGATGTAAGTATTCATCTAGAACAATTCTCAAAACTGGTTTGAAGTTGGGCAGTTGCTGTCTGTTCTCTCCAGTATGATTGTCACAGCTCGACAGCAATTTGAGAAGATGGCGGAAAACGATGGCGCCTGGGAAAAAATTCCGCCAGAGACGGTAAAAGACCAGTACTGCCAGGAAATGTTCTGTGGAGCAATTTTATGATTCAGAAAGCTTAAAATTCGTGAAAAAGAGGAAGAACTAAAACTAAACAAAACTGAAACTAAAACCAATAATTAGTTCTTTTTAAACCTTGTTATTAATACATTGTTATTCATCATTTGCAGCATTTTCATCATTTCATGAATTCATTATTTCATGATCTCATCATTTCATCAATTCAATTCACTTTATTCACTTTTCATCTTTAAAGCGAGTTCAGAGGCCCAATTACATGTATATAAAATTATGCATGTACAGATGAAAGCCAGGCAGCAATTACGCATGAACAGATAGAAGCCAGGCGGTAATTACGCGCGAACAGATAAAAGCCAGGCGGTAATTACTAATGCTCATAGAGAGTCCTTCAAGTGTTACTTATGTCAAGAAGGAAACCCGTCTGTATAAAATTATGCAAAGAAGTTGACCAGAATCACTCAAATGAATCACTCTGGAATTTGTCGTGTAATTTTTTAAAAGTGACATGATCAGAAACAAGGTCATCCAAAAATCGAGAATGTAGTTTTAAAATGATTCAGTACTGATCTAGCATGACATTAAGGTACGGGCACTTAAATTTTTTTGTGTGTCAACGCTCCTACTTTTTGGGACACGCTACAGTTACAATATTGTTTTGAGTTGCTAACTCTAATTAATTTTTGCTTTTATTCGAAATTGGTGCTCGTCAAAGACCTTGCAGCTCCTTCGATCCGAGGCTAAAATAGTTAGTCACGAAACCTATATTTGGGATTAGAGCGAGCAATATGGGCGTGAAAAAGTTTTCTAACGACGTTTTATCTTCTTTTGTCATATTTTCAAAGCATTTTGCGCAGATTTTTTGGTTCCAATCTTGCTTAGTGTCTTTTCTTTCGGCCAATACTTCAAAATGTTAGGGAACGCTCTATTATACTCGAGCTCTTTCTTATTAATTCTACCCCTATTTTTACCTTCCATAATTTTCTCTACCATTTGAGTGGTTTAGATTTGTTTTATAATCAATGAGGTCTATGCTATATGTCAACATTATGTCTAGTAATCACAAATATTTTCCGAAATCAGTCTTTCGTTTGTGCTTAATGACTATTTTTCAGATGAGTGAAAGTGTTTAATTTATCTAAAGTACAGAGAATTTGGAGGTTAAGAGACTGTATGTTTATATGCCGTCTATATGTCGTCTAATGTCGTTTACATGTCTTCCTGTCCCATTATGATATTTTAATGCAGCGGCTCATTATATGCCACTGTATTTTTTTCATTTTGAATTGGATTTTGTTAGTTTTTCATAATTTTTGAATAATTAAGTTTGTTTATTTTTTAAAACGTCTGCCTTTTCGGCCATTTCGTCCTCTTTGCTTTCAATTGCGAATCTGGTTCAATTATAACAACTTCTAAATACAAATGAGACGTGTTCGAATTTGATGACGTAATCAAAATGAAACTTGTAAAATCAACAAGTTTGCAATTAACAACCTCTATTTGCGCTTTCAGTGAAGTTTATCACTCGGTAGTTTTTGTTCTGTTCTTGTATGTAAAAAAGTTTGACTTCAGAATAATGAGATTTAAACGTTATCATGAAATGTTTTTTGAGATAGTATATAAACATTTTCACAGTCAATTTTATATTGTTCTAACTAAATGATTAGAGTTCGAAATGGCAGATTTGCGGAAACCATTTTACCCTATTGTAGTTTAAAATGATAGTTTTTTAAATTTCAAGATATACTTAAAGGAATCCTGGAACGACTATTCTGATTTTCCGTCGTCGTTCCAATTACCTCATAATTCTTAATAAACAGAAAAATGGGCCCTTTTAAAAATTATTTTTGATTTTTGGATGAAAAGACAGAAATTGATGTTTCAAACAAGTATGATTAAGAATTTCGATAGAGTGTTGATTTCAATTGATGCACATGACTATCAGAAACTATTTATGATTTATTGAATTTATTCTTTGATTTATAAAATTGAGCCAACCTAAATGCTTGGCCAATTGAGCAAATCTATATTTGTCCATAAAAACTCTCAAAAAATGATTCAGCTTCGGTTTGGAAGCAGATAACAGAACAACTCGCACCCACCTTGGACAAAGTGTCACTATTTGAACTGCAATTTATCAGGATTTCATTAATCTATGAAAAAAATCGACAATACCTAATAGGATATATAAAATATATCATGAAGGCGAAGTTTATTATAAATAAAAATTGAACAGACAAGTCATTTTTGAATCAGGATCAGCATTAACTGAATGAGTAGATAGGAACAGCACGCATCATACACTAAAACTAAAGTTACGCCTCATTAATCGGCCGGATGGAATTTGGTATGGGTTCTTCTTGATTTTTTTTTGAAAAACGAGCTTTTTGGCAGTACTCGAAGAACTTGAAAATATTTCATCGGCAAATTAAATTTTATTGTGATATCTTACACCACTATTAATCACAACTTGTAAATTTATTTAGATCTATCAACAAATTTATTAACTAATTGTTCTGTCAGATTGTGAGAATAAAGTTTGCCGTTGTAAAAAGAATGCCAAAATTAATTTTAAATGCTTACTTGCTGTCTTTTAAAATTTGTTGAGTGTATAAGACAGCCCTATATTGTACTTACAATTGAACAGCTAATATGCTATTGATGCGTTTAAGATCGTGGAATTGAATCAAATGTTCTACGATTCTAGCAATGACTTCGCAATTTTACTGTTTTTTAAGAGTTATTTTAAAATTCTGAGTAATTAAGCGCAAAATCACTGCTGGATTTTGCAGGTAACTGATAAAACCAAATTATCAGCGAATCTCTGATGTTTTCCTTGAACACAGTTTCGTACGTTTGCGCCTTGTGTCAAACTACTTAAAAAATTTTCTACCTCGGATTAAGAGCTGAGTCTTTTATCAATGGTAAAATATTTTTTCCAATTTATTACACTTCGATCTCTTAGATAATCATTTTTTCACTGATTTTAATTGCCATAACTATAGATTAGGTGAAACCAAATACTTTGAATTCCTTTTTGTCAGCATTGAGTTTAAAAAAACTGCATTCAAAGTAATATTTCAAATTTCTGACATCGTTTTCAAGAAATTCCATTCTCTTTAGAGCAATTTTTTGCATGAGAAAACGAGTGGGTGAGCTGCGTATTGAACTATGTTAGAAATGATGTTGAACTAGGTACGGGAGCCCTGTGATTACCCTGAGAACTCCTGGAATTAATCTCAGCCGGTCCCATTCAACATTGCTTACTGTAACAGAGTGACATTTATTGCAAAGAAAACTATTGATAATGTACCTGTCAGAACCGTTGAAACCCAAGCTTTCGAGTTTTGGAAATATTTTTTCATGGTCTTTCGAATCAAATGCTTTTAACAAATAACAACAGATGGCTGCTATGTGATCTTTTTGATCGAGAGTGCATCGTATTTTTTCTGTTAAATATAGGTGCGTCTATCGTTTAGTATCTTTCTGACACCCGAATTGTGTTTTGTTGTATATAATTGCTTTCTGGATTTATTCTTCGATTTATTATTTATGCAATTTTTAAAAAATTTTGATAAGGCTGGTGTCAACTACATTGGTCTATAGTTTAATGCCTTATAGTTTAATGCTTTTTTAAACAGCGGTTTTTTGAGAGCAAATTTGAGTTGCCAAGGAAACTGCTCGTCTTTTAACTGAATTAAAATAAAAGGTGAATTGTTCTGTACACTCCCTCCCTCGATGTTTGAGCAAATTTGTCTCATCAGGTGCTGTTGTTATTATATATTAACAATATATTATATAATAAGTTTGAAATCGGCTAACTATAAGACATTGCATGTTTCAACTCCAAAGAACAATCAAATACATAAATTATGCCGATGAGCTTGAAGATCAGAAGTTGTAGGTTTGAAAATACAATGGGATAAGGAGCTGCTGAAGACTTTAGATCGAGGAGGAGTTAAGGGATGCCCAATTTTAAAAGCTGAAATCAGGTTGCTATAATGTTGCACCACCAGATTCTATCATGTTAAGAGACAGTGGTCCGAATCAACACCAATCCTTTTGATAACTTTTGTTGTCTCTGGAAAAATTTTTTGGTGATAATTTGGCGCTTTATGATGTTTATCTTGCGCATAACGTAGTAATGTGTATATGGGTACCTCCGCAACATAGAGCCACTCCATATACCCATATATGAAAATTACTAAATTTTCTTTATTTTTTAACTATTTTTCCATTTTCTACTTAAATAAAAAATATATCATTTTTTTACTAAATTTACTATTTTTGCTAATACTTCATAAAAATTAATTATCTGCGAAGCAGCTCAACGAAGTTGTTTTGCAAATTCACTGGTAAAACCTAAATTCACCATTACTATTTCTAATGCCCTTATCATCAAATGGATCTATAGCTATCTTATACTGTTCCTTAGTTTCTAAATGATGTTTATTACTATCAATAGTATAATTAGTTACATATTTAGTTTTACCTTCATATATAGCATTTTTATAATCTTCAATTACAATCTGTTTTTTAATAGTAGCTTTAGTTATACCTTTTAACTTCAAATTTTGCTATTGGCTGAATCCCATGTTTTATCCACTACTATATATTAGCTCTAAATTCAATAAAAAATCAATTAAAATAAAAAAATAAAACAAAAAAAATCAAAAAAATCAAAGCCAAATTTATATTTCACTCTTAAAGAGTGATTCACTCTTATTCGGAGTGATCCCCAGTAGAAAATATCGCTCTTTTTCGCTCTTAAAGAGTGAATCCCTCTTTTTGATCAGTGAAACTGCTTCGCAGATATTTTTTTTTTATTTTTTTATACTTTTTATTTCAAATTATCTATACTCTTCAATAAATTTATATTTTCTTTTACTTTTTCTATATTTATTCCATTATTAATAAGAAATGATACAAAATTATAGTATTTACATGAAGTAGCTTCAGTCTTGTTACACCAACAACTTTCCTCAGTTTGGCTAATGAGTACAGGACTTACAGTCTTGCTTTGCCAACTAGGATTAATTGTTTTCTCACTCAAATCAGGGAACGTGCTTAGCAGATTTCTACTAAATCCTCTAGTCAATTCTATATCTGGATGTTGTTTCTTTACATAAGCCCGTATCCCATCATATCTCTCAACAGAAGTACAATATGGACAATTAACTTTAGCTGAAGTACAACTTCTACATGTATACTTACCCTTATCAAAAGTATTTAGTGGTTTTATATAATTACACTTATTACAACATCTAGCTAATACTTCTGAGCAAGGGTTAGGGTTAGGGATAAGGTTAGGATCTGAGTTAGAGTTATAGTCATAGATAGAACCAGAACCAGAACTAGAACTAGGGTTAGAACTAGAATTAGAACTAGGGTTAGAACTAGAAATAGAATTAGAATTAGAATTAGAATTAGAACTAGAATTAGATTCATTTTTTAAAGAACAACCCCATGGGGAAAAACCATTAGCACAAATACCACTTAATATTATATTACCACACATACATTTATCAGTTTTATCTTTATGAAATGATTCATAATGATATTTTGAAACAGCAATGTTTCCACATTTATAGTTACACTCTAAACATTGTAAAAGCATTTATAATAGGTAAACTTTAATGTCTCTGATCGGTGTAACCGCTTCGCGGATAATATTTAGCCATAATTTCAATTAAATCATTAGTATTATCTTTAGATGTGATACACACTGTTAAATATTTATTTCCTAAAGTATTGAGTGTATTAGTTTAACATCTCTTATCTAAGATCAAATTAAGGTCTAATTCTTTTTTATCTTTAACTAAATTTAAAATCTCTTCTCTAAATTCTTCATTATAAAATATATAGTTTGTTTAAAAACCTTCCTCCCTTTCTATTCAAAATTCCCATCTCTTCATTGACAAAGTCACAGTTACACTTGTTTATATATTCCTCTTGGATCATGGAACCTGCTTCACAGATTGTATTTCGTGAAGAATCATTATCCAACTCTTCTCAATATCCAGCATTAACTAATGTATTTACTCTACTCAACATTGTGCTTGCTCCCATTGCTACACTCCCAGCACTTCTTGATATTGAATCAGGATAAATATAACTAAATATAAATAAACCTGTACCTATAACCCCACCAATATTTGATAAAATTTTCATACCCTTTCCCATAATCATTTCTTTAGTTAGAACATCATTCTGAATTTTAATATTATTCAAAGTAAGAAGTTTATTAAAATAAAACTGATAATTATCATGAATAATAACATTTCTATCTGTTGCATTAATCATTAGTGGCTTCATATATGCTATAAAGTTATTTATATCTTTTCTTTCTAAATCATCTTTTAAACTAAGAGCTTTTAAATCAAGGAAACCAACTCTTGAATCATATATCATTGTTCTATTACTACTGATAATAATAAAAGTATTTTCTTTTTTATTATATTTAATTATACCATAACGAAGTTCATCTGACATTCCATCTGTATAATTATAATAGTTACTAATTAATTCACTAATTATTTTATTGAAGTCATGTTCACATTTATATATCTCATTAAAGTTTTTAAATAGGTCAGGTCCATTATAAGTTGTTAAATAAATAGTATCACAACTCATTCTTGCTGTATTAATTATTTGAGCTGGTTTATGACACATTACAATCATTTGAATATTATAATGTCTACCTTCAGTAAAATAATAACCTATATCCTTTTTTAACCTATCACCCATATCATCAAGTACTATTACACAATTTTGAAATTTATGCATATTATTTTTTGTGATCATATTTATATCACATTTATTAAACCCAGTATAAAACTTATTAGACTCAGGATCTATCCAGTCTCTGTCATCTTTACACACTATAACTATAATTTTAGCTTGATCTTGAACTTGATCTCGATCTTGATCTTGATCTTGATCTTGATTTTGGACTGAGTATAATTTTAAATATTGTTTAATAAAATATGTTTTGCCTGTACCAGTTCCACCATAAACAATAGTATGTAATGGTGACTTTTCATATTCAAATCTAACTAGACTTCTATTCATAAATCCTCAAAAGCTTTCTTCTAGTTTTGTATATTTACTTGGTCTTGAATCATATATTATATAACAAATTCCAATTATAATAATAAAAATGAAAAACTGCACTACCTGTTTCCATTTTTATATAATAAATATAGATTTGATTTAGATTTAGACTTAGACTTATAATTAGACTTAGATTTAATAAACTTATTATATATCACTGCTCATCCTAACTTTTGAGGAATTCAATAATAAATTTAATATTGATAATAATGCTATGAGTGATATTAGAATAAAAGATATAGGTAAAGATATAAGTCTAACACCAATTGAGATTGTAATGAGAGATGATAAACCAGAAATGTTAAGTGAACCTAACTCTAACATTATTGTAAATCTACATCCAACTAAAGGTACACATTGGGTTTTAGTTATAAAAAGAGAAGATGGTCCTATGTATTACTTTGATAGTTTTGGTGTAGAAACTCCACCCTTATTTTTAGAAGAATATATTGATCTAGGCTCTAATGAGAGAATACAACAATATGCTGAATCTTATTGTGGGGCTTATTGTTTATATATGATCTATCTTATTGATAGAGGATTTAAAATTGAAAGTGCTTTGAATATTCTAGTTAATCAATGTAAATATCCAGGAATATATAATGAGTGTTTTTGTTTAGGTTGTAGTACAGATCTGCGAAGCAGTTACACTGATCTACGAAGTAGCTTTGCTAATAATGATGAGGATAATGTTAATGATAAAGATAATGTTAATGTTGATGATAAAGATAATGTTAATGATAAAGATAATGTTAATGTTGATGATAATGATAATGTTAATGTTAATGATAATGATAATGTCATTGATAATGATAATGATAATGATAATGCTAATGATAGTGATAATGACATTGATAATGCTAATGATAATGATAATGATAAAGATAAAGATAATGATAATGATAATGATAATTTTATATATATATTGGATGAAAAACATGGTGAAACATGGGTGAAGCCTCATTAAAAGTTTAAACCTAATAACAATGGTGAAACATGGACGAAGTCCCATAGTCCTACTAACAGTATCTCTATCAGGGAACCTGCTTTGCAGATAAACATTAATAATGATTTATCTTCATGGTTAAATGATGATGATGATGATATAATTACTGAAGCCGCATTCCCAGATAACTTTAGATGTATAATATCTGGCCCTAGTGAATGTGGTAAGACATTCTTATTAAAAAAACTAATTCTAGCTAGTTTATACTTTGATAAGCTATACATCATTGGACCTACTGGTGATCAGTACCATGGTATAGAAAGAATAAACCCCAAAAGCAGATGTTGAATTTATTAAAGATATAAAAGATTTACCATCTCCCGATAAACTACCCAAAGACTTAAAGAAATTAATGATATTTGATGATGTTAGAGCCAAAGAACCAGTTATTAATGAATACTTTTGTAGAGGTAGACATAATAACTGTAATATGATATATCTTAATCAAAACCTGTTCTCTCTGGATAGGCAGAATGTTAGAGAGAACTGTAATCTATTTATTTTATTTGAACAGAGAGGTAAAGTCCTAGCATCGATATATCAAGATTTCTTTATTAATGTTGAACTTAGTTATAATGATTTTGCTAATATATGTACTAAGGTATGGAAAGAGCCTTGTAATTATATTGTCATTGATATAACTAAAAAAAAATATTAATGGTAAACTAAGAATTAATTGGGATCGGAGAGTTTTGTAATTAAGTTTAAGTTAAGTCATAAAGATAAAGACTGAACTAGATCTAAAGTAAAACTTAATACATCACCATTAAAGTCTATAGGTCTTCCATGCTCATCTTTAATATGAAATTCTATATATTCTATTCTATCTTTAGTTACATTTTGATATAAGATATTAGTTGGTATAATATTTATCAAGTAACCTGGTGGTTCTGTTAGATTAAAAGTATATAGTATGTCTGTATCTTTACCATTATCTTTAGCTCCAGATATAATTTTGCAATGAATGTTAATAGTACTAAACCCCATAATATCAATAATTTTCTGAGATTTATATCTACCTTTTTTAATAAATTATTTTTCTAATTCCTAGTAATGAGGCTAGTGAGTTTTCTATGTCAAAGCTGAGTGCTCCTTGTTTTATTTCCATTAAACATTTTATCGTATTCTTATCAGGTCCTGTTATAACATTACCATCAGTTTCTTCTTTTATTAATTCTGCTATATCAGTTAACTCATATGCTCCCGATGTAATAGTTGAATATAGCAACGCGATTCCTTTATAATTATGATTAAGTATAGATGTAATGTTTGGGCTTGAGGTAGAGATAGGGTTAAGGTTAGGGTCAGAGCTAAGAGCCTCAGGTAAAGCTTCATCATCTTCTATAACAGTACTAGCATAAAAGAGTTGATTATTTCTCCTATTCACATTAAACACCGAATTATAAACAGATAACCTAATTAAACCTAATTTTGTTGTATTAAGTATAGGTTCATTAAAGTTAAATTTTTCTGTTGGTTTTATCATTCTAAAGTTAAGTGTGTACTCTTCTTTAGTTTTAGTTAAAGCTTCGTGTATATTTTGTAGTTCATTGAGAATCAAGTTGTCTGTCATTTTTTATCTAATAAAAATGGATTTTAATTTGGATGCAACTTATGGTTTCAAAAATGATATACATAAAAGTAAAATTATAAAATATAAACCAAATAACCTGGCAACAATGAATACGATAAATACCAATATTAATATCATACTCAATAGAGAAGAGAATCACTTAAATTAGCGTGATTCCTATCTAGAGATAGAGTTTGTTGTATCAGATGATGCTGGTGATGTATTTGCTAATGATGCTAATATCAGTTTAGTTAATTATGGTATGATGGCATTGTTCAGTTCAATTAAGCTTGAAACTAGTGGTGGCAGGACTATTGAATATGTAGATCATTGTCATCCTAATTTATTGATGTATAAGTTATTAACTAGTACTGGTGATGAATATGAGAGTGGTTTTGTTAAAAATCAAAGCAATAGAGATAGTCAACTTAAAGGTGAACATATTGCTGCTCAACGAGGACATATGTATATGATGATTAAGATGAGTGATCTATTTGGTTTCGTAAATGATTTAGAAAAGATTATATATGGTTTAGGATTTAAACTAATTTCAAAAAGAAATAATAATGATACAGCTCTATATAGAGTTAATGCTGATCCTGGTGCAGTTGCCAATGATGGTAATATAGAAATTAGAGATATATCATGGTGTGTACCTTGTATTGATCCTAGTAATGATAATAGAATTATTGTGCGAAAGGGTTTAAGTAAAAAGAATAATGTAGACTTTAGCTATTATGAAACAAAGACGTTTTATAAGAATGTGCCCAATGCTACTAACTTCTTGTTTGATCTAGGTATTGAAAGTGGTATGGAAAGACCACAATATATAATAGTTGGTTATGAAAATAATAATGTTACTGAACAAACTCATGATGCAAGTACATTTGATGCAATGAATGTTACTGAATGTTATTGTAAGATTGGTAGTGAGTTTTATCCCGAGGATAGAATGAATATTAATTATGGAACCAATAATTATAATGAGGCTTTTAAAGAGATTGTTAGCTTCTTTAATAAAGATTATAATGGGCTACCACATAATATAAATCCATATATAAATCATAGAACATTCAAAAGTAATTATAGAATATATGTATTCGATACTAGATATCAAAGGGATCATATAGGTCCACAACCAATACAACTTAATTGTACATTTAGTGCTGCAGTTGCAGATGTTATTAGTATTAACTAGAAAGGTTATTAGTGTGAATAGTGTTGGTAATACGATGGTAGACATAATATCATGGATATAATTTAAGTCATAGATATAATTTAAGTCATAGATATAATTTAAGTCATAGATATAACTCTAGCGATAATTATAATTTTAGATATAACTCTAGCGATAATTGAAATTTTAGATATAACTCTAGCGATAATTATAATTTTAGATATAACTCTAGCGATAATTTATAATTATAGTGCAATATAGTTATTGTTATAATTATATACATAACCATATACTTATACTTATATCTATAGCTAGTCAGCTCTAATTGTTACTCTTGTTACTCTTGCTACTGTTGTTAATACCTAACTATTTCTTATTAGTATTAACAAAACCTTTAGCATAAATAATGTCTAATTTCTTTTTATTCTCTAGAGCTAAGCCTCCAGCTTCAAGCTTAATCTTAGACTTAGGTCTAACCTTGGGCTTAGGCTTGGGTTCAGGTTTAATAACAACAAAGGGAGTATAGTTTTTAACTTCCATTATTTTTTATATATAGAAATGAGTCTTTTAAATAAGTTCAAAACTAATTCATATTGTGTTGGAGGTAGACATTATAGTGGTACTGTTAATATAAGAGGAGCTATCACTTCAAAAGGTACTAAAATGTTAAAAGGTAATTGTGTTTTATGTAGAAGGAATAAATCAATGACAGTATCTGATGAAACAATAGAAGCAGAAGGACTTAAAGATTTCTTTAAAAGTGTTGGTGGAGCTACAGTTAACTTTGGAAAGAAAGTTGCTAATAATCCAGTAAGAGCATTAGAAATAGCAAGTAAAATAGGAATTGCAGCTGCATCTAGAAACCCTAAAGCAGCTCTAGCGGCTACACCTGATTTAATTAAATTTGCAACTACTGGTGAAGGTATAAAAGTAGTACAAAAAGGAAGAGGGTTATACTTAGGTACAAAGAAAAGATAATTAGTTGATTATGATTATGATTATGTTTATGATTATGATTATAGCTATGATTATGATTATGATTATGATTATGATTATGATTATGATTATATCCATGATTCTATCCATGATTATATTATGTTTATGATTATGATTATAGCTATGATTATGATTTCATATTTATCGATAAATATTAATACTAATATTGTTATTACTAAAAACATTGTTATTACTAAGCACTAATATCTTTAATCTAAAAAAATACTCAGCTTGTTTTTCTTGTTCTTCTCATAATCCTCATATAAATTAACAAATTCATTATACTCATCATTATCTATTTTATTATCATTCATTGATTTAGTATATAGTTTGTTAAACTTATCACTAAACTGTTTACTTAAAATATACATTTGTGAATACTTTATAATTTTATTTCCAATTTTATTATTAATTGTTTTTGATAATGAACCACAAACAGTTGCTGTAGCAAAAGCTGTTGGTATAGAGTAAGCTAATCCTATACCTGTTAATGAAACTGATGTTGTTGTTGCAGTTGTTGCTATTGATGATAATACTATTTCTGTTATCTCAGCTATGTTAATATAATTCTTATATCTACTTAACTTCTTATTATAGTTATTAGTTTCAGTTTCATAATAATTTCTAAAATCTTTTATAATGTTAATATTGTTGTTAAATTTATTATTAGCTTGAATCTTTCTGTTTATGAACTGTTCATTGACGGTTGACAAGTTGGGATATAGTAATCTCTCACTCGTTGCTGTTGGATTGGTCATTGCTTTGCTTATTTTCATTTGTAAAAATTCTTTTTATTACTTTCATTATATCTTCTTGATTAAAACTATAATGCATCTCAAGTCTGTCTTTCTCTTTATTATCAAGTAACTTACTTTGTAAAAGTATAGCAATTATATATTGTACTATAACACCTCTAAGAGATTTATTGCATTCTTTCATTTCTCTCAGACCGTTAGTAAACATTTCATCTAAGTGTATGTTAGTTATATTCTGATTAAATTTATTATTATCAAATTCTTGCTTTAATTGATTATATTTAGAGATAGTATCTGCAGCAACTTTATTACAAAACTTAACAGTATTTCTGACTTCATTTGTTGACTCAATAAACTCATTAATTAGTTCTTCATTAACTTGTGTTTCATTTAGTTGTAATGTTTTAGTTGTAACTTTATCAAAGTCACCCTTTCTTAGTTCAGTTATGTTTATACTTAAAATGTCTTTTTTATTAGAAGAGGATAATAAGTTATTGTCACAATACTCTTTATTAACAACCTCTTTTTCATCTATCGGAGGATGTACATTTGTAATTTTATAGGTATCCTTCATATCAATATTATCATTAGCTTCTAGGAATAACCCTCGGGCCTTATTTAGTGTTATGTTGTTTGTTGATGTTGATGTTGATTTATGTTTAGCTTGATTGAATCTATTCCTTGTCATTAATTATTTTAAGAAATATATTTAATGATTCTAAAACTTTATTATTAGATTCAAAATCAAACTCAGATTTTAATAATTCTTGTTCGTAATATATACCTTCTATTATCTCACCATTAATATCTTCTATTTTATATGTTGGTGGATGTTTTTAGAACTTCATTAACTCTAAACAATTCTCTATTGCAATTAGAAGTGTAACCTTTAGAGAAGATATTACGTTTATCTACATTTCTTACATAATCACCAACGTTAAGTTTAGGTTGAATATTCTTAAAACTAAAAGTGTATTTAACTTTATCAGGATTATTAGAAGCATCAACTGGTGTCATATTAATTGATGAGTGAATGTTATTGTTATATGTTACAACAGCATCATTTAATATTTTTACCCAATTACCATCGCCATTGATGAACATTGGTTTATTAATTATGTGTAATAATGTTTTATTAAATCTCTCTATAAACACAGCCTTTAAATCACTATAAGTAGAATATAGCTCTATCTGCGAAGCAGTTTCACTGATCCCTGAAGCGGCTTTGCCGGTTTCATATTCTTTAAGTAAAGATTTAAATGTTTTATTGTAAAACTCACTACCTCTATCTACCTATAACTTTTCGCGTTTTCGTCCTTCTGATAGGATTGTTTTAAAACCATTAGTTATAGATAAACCATATTTATTCTTTAAAGGAATAGCCCATGCATATTTTGTGAATATATCTATAACTGTTAATATAAACTGATAATTATTATTGTATTTACTTAGAGATGACTCATCAATAAAATCAGCTGACCATGTTTCATCTTTATATAGTGGTATCATTCTTTGTCTTTTAAACTTTGTTATTTGAGGACTGAATATTTCTTTAGCTAGTTGTTGTTGTTGTTTTTCCATCATTATTCATTTACCATAGTTAAAAACAAAATTATCTAGTTGGTCTTGATTAATAATATTCATAGATAATAGTTGCTTAGATATAGCTAGCATTTCATCATATAATCCATCATGACCAGCTTTTGTTCCTAGTATTAATAATTCTAGTCTTTCTACTAAATTACTTGGGTTGTCATTTAATCCCCTGCCAAATATATCATCTCTTACCTCCATTATACGTTTTATTGTTCTATATCTAGCGCTTTTCTTATCCGCTTTTCCTATATCATATCTAATATCCTTTAAAAACCTTTTAATTTTGTTTTCATCTTCCTCAACCTTATCATCATATGTTACATTTGGTTTAATAAGAAAATCAGTAAATCCTTCTGAAAACTCATATACATTATCCCTAACTAAAAATGCACCCTGCTCTATAGTTATATCAACACCATTCATTTTATATCTCCTACTAGGTAAATCTACGAGTTCTAATTTTAATTGAGGATTACTTTGAGCCCCCGTGTCATGAAGAAGTTTGGCTGTTTTTGTATCAACATAAACTGGTGCTATATCTTGAGTTTCCTCCACGGCTTCATGCGACAAATTTGGCTTCATTAATGCCCCATTTCTAGTTTGCTCTATCTGCGAAGCAGTTTCACCAATCTGGAAACCAGCTTGCTCGATCTGCGAAGCAGTTTCACCAATCATCTTAGTTTGTTTATCTAACTCATGATTTTGCCAATCTATGGCTCTTAATGTTTGTTCACTTAATGCTAGATTCCGTTCACTGTTTGCGTTTATCTGTGAAGCAGTTTCACTGATAGTTTTGGTTAGAGGATCGAATAACTCTTCTATTTCACCATGATATTCTTGGTGTTCTAATTTTTCTTCTAATCTATTTCTTTTGTTTTTTTTAGATTGTTTAATTTTATAAGTGTTTCTAGTTTAGTCATTTTTATAAAAATAATTATCGCAAACATTATATAATCTAATAGCGGCTTCAATAAACTTATTATAATTAGTTATAGCTTTACTTCAATCTGGGAACCGGCTTTATGGATCTGGAAACCAGCTTCATGGATTTTGAAACCAGCTTTGCTGATTGGTGAATTTGCAAAACAACTCCGTTGAACCACTTCGTGGATATTATATTTCTTTGCATGTTCTAAGAATCTTTCTTTTGTGTGGTGAAACCTATATCTATGGAGATATATGCATAACCTACAATAGAAGTGTTTAAATCTATACTGAGATATGTGTTTATTTACTTTACACATTCTGCATACTAAATATTGATTGGGATTATTAAAATGAACAACCATATGATTATGTCTGTCTCTATATGTTATAATCTTATTACATACAAAACATTGGAATGGTTTACTTTGACACTCATCACAACTCCAACACCAAGCTTTATTTTTACATTTATCACATTTGGTACTAATCATTTTTATAGTATTGAAAAGCTATATAAGAAATATTATTTCAAATTTGGCATATAAAAATGAATCAACAAGATTATACTGGTTACATTCATTCCATGAGTGAGCGAGCTCAATCTCATGGACAAGTCTAATCCACGAAGTGGTTACACCAATCTGGAAGTGGACAAGTCCAATCTGGAAGTGGACAAGTCCAATTTCGAAGTGGACAAGTCCAATCTCATGGACAAGCTCAATCCCATGGACAAGCTCAATCCCATGGACAAGTCCAATCTAGTGCTTCTAGTATGGCGGTCCAAATGTTAAAAAATAAACCAAGGGAAGAAATCAAACCAATAGATCGGCGAAGCAGTTTCACTGATTTGCGAAGCAGTTTCACTGATAAGGAAAGACAAAAGATAGAATTAGAAAAATCTTTAGAATCAATCAGGAGGTTTAATCAGATAAATGAAGAAATAAAAGAAACATATGATAAACACGATGCAAACTTAAAACAAAGAGAAGAAGATATGCGTGAGTCATTGCGAAAGGTAGAAGCAAAATATTATCCAGATTTAGATCCACGAAGTGGTTATGATAAGGATAAGGATAAAAATGTAGATTCTGATAAAGATGTAGATTCTGATAAAGATGTAGATTCTGATAAAGATGTAAATTCTGATAAAGATAAGGACTCAGATTTAGACTCAGATTTAGACTTAGATTTAGACTCAGTTTCATCTGATGATTTTGTCTATGTTCAAAAGCCTAAAACAAATAGGATTAGATGTGAAGAATGTGATGAAGAAATGACTCGAAAGAATTATAACAGACACATTCAATCACTTAAACATAAACAGAATGAGCGAATGTATAATAGAAATAAAATTATTGAGAGTGCTAATGAGGATGGAATTAAAGTTACTAATGAGGATATAGAACAAAAATTGGATGAGCAGTATACACAAAGTGGTTACACCAATATAGAAGAAGGAATAAAGTTTCGTTATAGTTGTGATATGTATCTTGATAAAAATACTGCTTATAATAAACATGTAACAACATTAAAACATAGGAATAATGTAAGATTGGTTACTGGGGAAATAGTAAGGAATGGAAGTAGGTTTGATTGTGTGATATGTAAGACAAGTCTGAGTCAATGTAGTGTTGACCAACATTTAAAAACAAAGATGCATCTAGATAATGTAGAGGGAAAGGATAAGGATGAGGATAAGGATATAGATAAGAATATAACTGAAGGATATTGCAATATATGTAATAATAGATATAACAATAAAAATGAACTCAATGAATCAGATGAACATAAAGCAATTGTTAATCGGAAAAAACTTGTTGATGGGAAGTGGCGAGATAAAGTAAATCAGTTAGGATTAGATCATAACATGAAGCATAATCAAATAATAATAACTAGTAGTAATTATGAAGATCCTAAATTCTTGAATATACTGGAGTCATTGCTTAACATACATCCCCATATTAAGTTTAACACCTTTGATGTAGTTAAGTATACAAAACCTACAGATGATAAGTTAGAAGAAAACGAATTCACCTTTAGGTTAATGACTAGGCAATATAATGGCCCATATGACTTGGATTTATTGAATGGGGAACTAGAGACAAGAATGCAGGAACAAGAAATGAATCAATCTGGATGGAGCATGCAACGATTTATCAAAAGAACAATGTATATTCATAGGTTTTATCCAAGTGGTGGATGTGATACAGTTACCATTCACATCTAGATATATACTTAATATACATAATACTGATAATAAGTGTTTGCTATGGTGTCTAATTGCTTATCTACATTCTGCGCCACATAAACCCAGTACAGTTAGTAATTATAATAAACCAGAATATATTAATGAGATAAAATTATCAATAGGAGTGACATCCCCATATGATTATTATCACTTAAAGAAAATACAAGAACTAAATAAAGATAAAATATTATTCAATGTGTTCAATCTAAATAAAAATAAAACTATTAATCCTGTTTTGATAAGTCATAATGATCCTAAAGGATGTAATATATCATACTGGGATAATCATTACTTCCTATGTATAGATGTATCATTCTTATTAACAAATCATCTAAACATATATGTTATCCATGTCTAAAATGTTGTGTATCCTTTAGAACAGAAGATGCATTAAATAAACATTTAGAATTATGTTATACACAGAAACATGTAGGAAGAAGAACGTTCCATAAAGATGATTACCTAAAGTTTGATAAGTTCCATTATAAAAACAGAGTACCATTTGCTATGTATTATGATTTTGAGTGTATAATAAAGGATGGTAAACACATTCCTATTGCTTGTGGTTTATATATAAAAAGTGACTATCCTGATATATTAGAAGATAAGTATGAATGTAATTGTGGCGATAAAGTAGTTGACTGGTTTGTGGGTAGAGTAGATCATTATAATAAATTATTTAAAGATGTATTTGAAATCAATATTCCAATGAAAGAAGAGACTATTACTCCATCCGCGAAGCGGTTTCACCGATTATATAGTAGGTGTTATTTTTGTAATGAGAACTTGGGTGAAGACATCGTTAGAGATCATGATCATCTAAATGGTAAATTCAGAGGTTATGCTCACAACAAATGTAACCTCCAAGCTAAGAATAATTTTGCACCAATGTATGCATTTAATTCTTCTAATTATGATAATCATCTATTTATAACTAAACTAGCGAAGAAGATGGGTGAGAAACACCATGGACAGAGTCCCATTAGACTAAAAGTATTAACTAAAACCGATGAGAATTATATTAGTATTGATATGGGTTATGCTAAAGCATTAGATATGTTTAGGTTCTTCCATCCACTTAGCTTAGATGCTATAAGTAAAACATTGAGTAATGAAGAATGTATAACATTAAATAAATGTGGCCTAGAAAGACGTAAAGGTATATTCCCATATGAATGGTTTGATAGTATAGATAAACTACATAAAACAACTTCACCACCCAAGGAAGCATTCTATTCTAAGTTGAAACAAAGTGTTATTACAGATAAAGAATATAAGCAAGCAATTGATTGTTGGAAAGATACTAAATGTGAGACAATAAAAGATTATATGAAGTTGTATCTTAAAACAGATGTATTATTATCAGTTGATGTATTTGAGAAATTTAGAGCTATGTGTTTAGAATATTATGAAATAGATCCATGTTACACATATTCTACTACTGGGTTAACCTGTTTGTGTGGGTTCAAATATACTAATGTTAGACTTAAGTATTATAAAGAAAATACAGTTAATATTTATGATACAATACAATATGGTATTAGAGGTGGGTTAGCTTCAGTATTAGGTGATTGTCTTGTAAAATGTATGAATAAACAGATAGATCCTGAGTATGCTGGTAAAGAGAATTATTTAAAGTATTTAGACTTCACCTCATTATATGCTTCTGCTATGGTTCAAGCTTTACCTACTGCTGAGATCAAAGTATGTGAAGATCCAGAAACTGGCTTAGTAGATACAGTATATACTAGATCTAACTCTAATACTGGATATATCTATACCATTGACATAAAGTATAACGATGAGTTGAAACAGAAAACAAAGAAATATCCATTCTTTCCTGAAAAGACAAAAGCTAACATTAATCAGTTTACAGACTATCAAAATGAAAACAAAAAGAAAGGATATAAACCCAATGAGAAGTTAATGTTGAAGTTAACGGATAAAAACGATTATGTAATTGATGTAGAGATGTTAGATTGGTATTTAGCTAATGGTTTGAAATTGGAAGATATTACAATTAAGCAAAAGTTAGAGCATAGTAAGAGTGAGTGGTTAAAGCCATATATTGAGTTTAATATTCAGAAAAAAAAGAAGCTAAAGCTAAGTGTGATAAATTTGGGGATGTATTCTTTAAGTTAGTGAATAATGCCTTCTATGGAAAAACAATAGAGAATGTAGATAATAGACAAGATGTAGAGTTAGTTAATGATGTAGATAGATATATTAAATTCGTAGAAAATATTGGTTTCAAATATTCTGTGGAGTTTGATGATGATTTAGTAGCCGTACATAAAACGAAAGGTAATGTTAAATTAGATAAAATTAATTATATCGGATTTGTTATATTAGAAAAAGCTAAACTATTCATGTATAAAACTATATATGATTAATTTGAGAAAGAGTTAGATTGTAGTTATCATTACACAGATACAGATAGTATATTTATAAACATAAATATTCCATTAGATAGTACTATAGAAAGGAAATGGAAAAGATAAAAGATATTTTACATAATAATGAGTTAAGTAAGATGAAGGATGAATTACCTAATGATACAATTATAGAAGCCTGCTTCCTTAAAGCTAAAGCATATTGTTATAATACAGTTAAAGGAGAAGATGAGAAAAAGTTAAAAGGTATAACTAAAGCTACCATTAAAAACCAAATTAATTTGGAAGATTATAAAAAAGCTATATATGGGGGTGTAAATAAATATGTAACTAATTATACTATTGATAGTAATAAACATCATTTAGAAACTAAGGAACAGTATAAGATAGCTATAGATCCATTTGATGATAAGGGCATTAGAAATAGTAATGGTGAATTTAGGTTTTACCAGTGAATTTGCAAAACAACTTCGTTCAGCTGCTTCGCAGATAATTATATTTTATGAAGTATTAGCAAAAATAGTAAATTTAGTCAAAAAAATGATATATGGTAGAAAATGGAAAAATAGTTAAAAAATAAAGAAAATATAGTAATTTTCATATATGGGTATATGGAGTGGCTCTATGTTGCGGAGGTACCCATATACACATTACTTAACGTATGCAAACTATCACGCGACGTGATATTAACTTTAATTGTCTGATGTTAAAAATTGAATTATTATGAGAAGTGACTCACGATCTTCATTGAGGATAAATCTGTTGTATACTTCTTTTAATTTAGTTTCTTGATTTTGTTTGCCATAAAAGCTCCTCTTTTTTGTCCAAACAATTTAAAATTTATTAAATAACGAAAGTCTGAATAATAGTTTGAGTTAAGGCTGACCAGAGTCATTGTTGAACGGAAGAAAGTCTGATCGAAAGCCGCTTCCAACGCAAAAAAAGCCCATATAGTTTTCTGAGTTGGGCCTCATTAAAGGTTGCTTTAGTATGGAATGGAAAAATTGCTTCAACAATTTATGTTTCTATGTTTTTTGGTTAGTTCATAATGGTTCTGCTTTGTGTTCTGATCTGACAACCATTACAGGTCTGTTGTTCTGATAAGAGCCAAGTGAAAACAATAACCATTACGAACGTCTACCGGTATCAAAAAATATAATTCCAGAAAATGTCGTAGGCGCTTACATGTGCCGCGAGCCATTTAATGCGATGAGCTCTTAAATTTTGCAAAGGTTGTCTCAAAAAAGCAATTAGGAGCCTTAAAGTTTAAAATAGGCATAGTGGAAGCACAAAGGAAGTGTTTTCCACACTTTAAGTTATCAGTTTTCGTGAACTCTTTCTTGAACTGCTCGACAAACACAACAGATTTAACATATTCTCTTGTAAACTGAAATTTTTCCCGCAGTCACATTTCTTGAAACAAAATACAGACAAAACGAAGAAACAAATGAAAACAAAATGAGGATATTTAATTGAAATTAAAAAAATGAAGCAATGAAGTATTGAAATTAACATTTCAATAAATACAAAACAAACACAAATAGAACTGATGAAGCAATACAATTCAGAAAGTTCCATTTGGTTCAATGAGGCGCTTTCGAAGAAAGCTCCGATTGAAATTGGGGGTTCGCTGGTTTCACTTGGCACCCTCAAACAATGACTAAAACGCTTTCATCAATATTGATTGATATTTGGGGTTATTGTGCAATTAATCTGCCGCTTAATTTGTTTTCCTATGTTTGTTCCCCTCTTTCTTATCTTAAGTCAAATTATGATTCTGGTTTAGCGAATATTGCAGGTTTCATGCTCTTTCTTATCTTAAGTTTTCATGTTTTCCTGATTATGTCTCCCTTGTTGGGTTAATTATTGGAGCTCCTTAGTGAAAACTAGTAATATTTTTTGGGTATTTTAAGACTGTTCAATTTGAAATGAATGCTGCTTGTTTGAAAGTATCTATTGCTTTCACACCCTAAAAGTGCAAATTGCGGTCCCAATTTATATGAAATCTAACGACGCGAATTTTCTCTGATGGTGGTCTTGTCAAACATATTCTGCGTTGAAAAAACAATTTTTACTTTTTTAAATTCCAATTGAAAAGTGAAAAACACTGACAGTATTTTCCTTATAGGGCACCGCCTTTTGCCCACAATGTAAGAGAGTATGTTTCAAACGCAAAATGTATTGACGTAAGAAATTGAAATCTGTTTATGAAACGAGTAAATTTACTCGCAAAATCTGGTACCGGGTGACGTTCGTAACGACCGGTCTCAATTATAAACGCTTGTAACATCGGCTGATCACGATAATTCCTCTGAAAAATTGTCTAGGTTTATCTATGTATCAGCAACCTTGTAAGGTTGAAACAGAAAAAAACTCAATTTTTCATCGTTTGTTTTTTCTTACTAAACTTCGAAATAAAAATTGAGTTTAACTTTACCTAGCTAGGTGTTTTTCTACAGCCATCAATCTTTAACAAAAGAATTTATTATAGCGATACTAAAAAGTTGGCCAAATTTTATCTCTATTCTATGATCAGATGATCTAAAGATCGCAACTGTTTAGAGACGAATTTGAGCGCAATTGCGTCGATTCAGAAACAAGTTTAAGCGCAATTGGGGACTGTTCAGGGGTTGATTTCAGCGCACGAAAGCGTATCTGGATCGTTTTGGAATGCACAAAGGTCTGGACCACGTTCGGCGAGTAGCTTGATCAGTGGCAGTGAAAGCACGAAAGTTTGATTCGAGCTAATTTCGAGTGTTCAAAGGTCTAGACAGTGTCATGGCCCGGGTTGACCACCATAGATAAATCTTGGCAACCATATCCAAGCCATATATGGTGACCAAGAAAACTTGGCAACCATATACCTGCCCATACGAAATTTCAAACGTAGGCTGAAGAAGCGTGAAATAAGTGCCTGTGACATATTTTAGTGGTGAAAAGTCTCTGTTGAAACTTTGAAAAAAGTTCAAGTTCATGGTTTCTTGGCAACCATATATATGACCATAAACGTTCATGGTGCCATGGATGACCATATATGGTCAAATTCAAATCGTTCAAATGCGAATTTTTAGCAGATATCGGAAAAGATCTGTTCTCCAAAAAAGTGTTTGGAGACGTATTGCAGAAAACTTGTTGTTTATGGTTTCTTGGCAACCATATGCAAGACCATGCACCTTCATGGTTCTTACAGGTACCACGAAACTTTATGGTCTTGGATATGGTTGCCAAGAATTTTTTTAAATCTTGACTTTTTAAATAAATATTTATAGGGCTCAGAGTCGCAAATCATTGGATTTATAGATAGATCAAAATAATTTTAAAAAAGAGGAACAGTGGCGTTTAACACTTTTCGATGTTTAAAATTTTTACTGAAAAAAATAGTCCTAAATTTTTCCGCCTTCGCGGCAGAGGTCTTCGGTGTCCTTTCAGTAAGCAATGCTATTATATTGCGTCCCGAATTTTGCGTTTGGATTTTAAATCGGCCTGAGCAAACATTTATTAAGGTGTAACTTTAAAAAAATAATTCTTTTTATGCGTTATGCTTAACTGATGCAGTTTTTATAGTAATAAGCGCTGTTTTTAGCTGGAAATTTTGTTATCTACGCTTGCTTTGGGTTCATGGAGTTGTCCGAGCCAATAGTTTTTAAAAATTTAACAATTTTTTTTTTCAATTTTTTTGAAATCATGAAATTCTTGTTGATGTTGTTTTTTGTCAAAACACACAAAACATCCTGGCCTTTACGGCGGGGTGGGAAATTTTTTCTCACTTCGCGGTAGAGGTCTTCGTTGTCCTCTCAGTACGCAATAGACTTGGATTGCATCCGGAATCACGTTCGAGGCACAGATTTGATTTGTTTTGTAAGAATTTGCTAGAAGTTTCTATACGCTCAGAGGTCAAAATTGAGGTTACAGCTAATTGTTTTGCTGATATCTGACAAAATATTGTATCAAATTGAATGCGCGAGTAAGCATTCTGTTCCTACTGAAACGTAGGAACAGAATCTCCTAAGATCTGTTCTCCAAAAAACTGTTTGGAGACGTATTGTAGAAAACTTGTTGTTTATGGTTTCTTGGCAACCATATGCAAGACCATGCACCTTCATGGTTCTTACAGGTACCATGAAACTTTATGGTCTTGGATATGGTTGCCAAGAAATTTTTTAAATCTTGACTTTTTAAATAAATATTTATAGGGCTCAGAGTCGCAAATCATTGGATTTATAGATAGATCAAAATAATTTTAAAAAAGAGGAACAGTGGCGTTTAACACTTTTCGATGTTTAAAATTTTTACTGAAAAAAATAGTCCTAAATTTTTCCGCCTTCGCGGCAGAGGTCTTCGGTGTCCTTTAAGTAAGCAATGCTATTATATTGCGTCCGGAATTTTGCGTTTGGATTTTAAATCGGCCTGAGCAAACATTTATTAAGGTGTAACTTTAAAAAAATAATTCTTTTTATGCGTTATGCTTAACTGATGCAGTTTTTATAGTAATAAGCGCTGTTTTTAGCTGGAAATTTTGTTATCTACGCTTGCTTTGGGCTCATGAAGTTGTCCGAGCCAATAGTTCTTAGTAATTTAACAATTTTTTTTCAATTTTTGTGAAATCATGAAATTCTTGTTGATGTTGTTTTTTGTCAAAACACACAAAACATCCTGGCCTTTACGGCGGGGTGGGAAATTTTTTCTCACTTCGCGGTAGAGGTCTTCGTTGTCCTCTCAGTACGCAATAGACTTGGATTGCATCCGGAATCATGTTCGAGGCGCAGATTTGATTTGTTTTGTAAGAATTTGCTAGAAGTTTCTATACGCTCAGAGGTCAAAATCGAGGTTACAGCTAATTGTTTTCCTGATATCTGACAAAATATTGTATCAAATTGAATGCGCGAGTAAGCATTCTGTTCCTACTGAACTATTTATGCTTTCCTTTTTTAGTTTGGTCTTTGAATCGGCCTGAGCAAACATTTAATATGGTGTAATTTTAAAAAACAACTGATTTTATTCGTTATTCTCAATTGATGCAGTGTTTAATGTAATGAGCGTTGTTTTTACCTGCACACTGTGTTATTTACGCTTGCTTCGCGTCCATGAAACTGTTCGAGCCAATATATCTTAATAATTTAACAATTTTTCATTTTTCGTGAAATCATGAAATTCTTGTTGATGTTGTTTTTTGTCAAAAACACAAAACACCCTAGCTTTTACGGCAACGTGGGAAATTTTTTCCCTTTCGCAGTAGAGTTCTTTGGTGTCCTCTCAGTACGCAAGAGACTTTGATTGCATCCGGAATCACGTCCGAGGCGCAGATTTGATTTGTTTTGTAAGAATTTGCTAGAAGTTTCTATACGCTCAGAGATCAAAATTGAGATTACAGCTAATTGTTTTGTTGATATCTGACAAAGTATTGTATCAAATTGAATGCGCGATAAGTATTCCGTTCCTACTGAACTTTGTATGCTTTCCTTTTTTAGTTTGGTCTTTGAATCGGCCTGAGCAAACATTTAATATGGTGTAATTTTAAAAAACAATTGATTTTATTCGTTTTTCTCAATTGATGCAGTGTTTAATGTAATGAGCGTTGTTTTTACCTGCAAACTGTGTTATTCACGCTTGCTTCGAGTCCATAAAACTGTTCGAGCCAATATATCTTAATAATTTAACAATTTTTCATTTTTCGTGAAATCATGAAATTCTTGTTGATGTTGTTTTTTGTCAAAACACACAAAACATCCTGGCCTTTACGGCGGGGTGGGAAATTTTTTCTCACTTCGCGGTAGAGGTCTTCGTTGTCCTCTCAGTACGCAATAGACTTGGATTGCATCAGGAATCACGTCCGAGGCGCATATTTGATTTGTTTTGTAAGAATTTGCTAGTAATTTCTATACGCTCAGAGATCGAAATTGAGGTTTCAGCTAATTGTTTTCCTGATATCTGACAAAATATTGTATCAAATTGAATGCGCGAGTAAGCATTCTGTTCCTACTGAACTATTTATGCTTTCCTTTTTTAGTTTGGTCTTTGAATCGGCCTGAGCAAACATTTAATATGGTGTTGATGTTGTTTTTTGTCAAAACACACAAAACACCCTGGCCTTTATGGCGAGGTGGGAAATTTGTTCCCACTTCGCGGTCGAGGTCTTGGGTGTTCAGTAATACTGAGTGGACTTGGACTGACTTCATGTGCCAACTTCGTACCGTTTTTAGTCGTTTTGCGTGATTTTGCCAGAAATTGGGCTCTCCCAACAGCCCAAAAATCGGGGTACGCTCCATGTCTTTGAGGATTTCTCCAAAACTACTGGACCAAATTGGATGGTTATTGTCTCGTTGTGTTGGCCCTAAGCCCCCCTTGATTGCACTTCTAAGCTGGTTTCTCAAAGAGTTGGTTTTCGTATCAAGAAGTTATTAATGTTCAAAGTTGAAAAAAGTCGAATTTTTGGGCTGTTCTGGGTGACCCAAATTTCGGTTTTTTATTGTAATGAGGGTTGTTGTTACTTGCAATTTGTGTTATTTACGCTAGTGTCGGGTCCAAGAAGGTATTTGAGTCAATAGTTTTTAGCAATTCAACAATTTTTCTGTTTTCACGATTTCATCGAATTTCTGTGGATGTTGTTTTATGTCAAAACACACAAAACATCATAACCTTCATGGTGAGGTGGGAAATTTTTTCCCACCTCACGATGAAGGTTTGCAGTGAACTAGAACGTGGAAGTGGACCAGAATTACACCCACAAATACGCCGGGAACGCTGTTTCACGTTGTTTTACGTCGGTTCAGGAGATCTTGGGCTTCGATTTTAGCCCAAAAAGTGGGGTACAGAACAGTATTTTGTTAATATCTTCTAAAGTACTGAACCAAATTAAACGGGAATGGTCGCATTTTGTTGGCACTGAACCCTTCTTGCTTGCAGTGTTTGGTTGGTTTCCCAAATCGGCCTAATCAAAAAGTTATTAATGTTCAAAGTTGAAAATGTTCGAATTTTCGGGCTATTCTGGGTGACCCAAATTTCGGTACAACAAAACACGCGATTTACCCAACAAGTGTTGGTGTTTTAGAATCCTCAGTTAGTGAGGAGTATCCCCATATATAGTTTATATAGTATTTTATGTAGTTGAGATGGTCAATTTTGACTCTGCAGAGCGGTCACCTCGCTTTTTTGGGCATTTGGTACGGTACCTTATAATTGCTATAACTCCTTGAAGAATGTACCGATTGTGCTCATTTTTTAATATGATGCGTATATCAAGCAGTGCTACAAACAGTACTAAGGGCGTTCATTTTGGTTCAGCCGTTTTAGAGAAATTGGCCAGTAAATTTGCCCTCGATTTTAGCCCCAGAAGCGGTTGACACCAGCGGGTGACACCAGTGACACCTTGAAGCTTTGAACTATATTATGAAAGTTGAGTGTTTTGAATTCCTCAGTTAGTGGGGAGTCTCCCCATATATATTTTGTATGTAGTTATACGTAGTCCAGATGGTCAATTTTAGCGATCCGTGACCCGTACTTGTCCTAATTGGCCATTTGGTACGGTACCTTTATGTTGGAATTTCTCCTCGTAGAGTGAACCGATTTTTGATCTGTTTGTTGATTTGAACTCAGCTTGAGCCGTACTTGAATCCCTGTAAATAGCGTTTTGTTTCTTCCAGCCGTTTTCGAGAAATTGGCCAGGACACATACCCCCATTTTCACCAATTCGTGTCCGGTACTTTTCGGGTATGTACATGTGAGACCAACAAAAAAGACGAATTTAGCCCCGCGAATTGGTTCTTTAGACTGCCCCGATAATGAGGATTCTCCCCGTATATGTTTTATAGGGCGTTTTCCGTAGTTTAGATGGTCAATTTTGGGTCTGCAAGTCACCTCTCCTCGTTTCTGTCGAGATTGGTACGGTACCTTAATTTTGCAATATCTCGTCGTAAGATGGACCGATTTGGATGATATTTTGACACAAAGCGTGCCGCAAGCAGTACTCATTTTGCTGTAAGTTTGGTTCTTTTTTGTTCGATCAGTTTTGAAATATTGACCACTAAAAATACCCCCAGTTTGACCATCTGAAACAGGAGAATTGACATCTCCAACCTGTTACTGACCACCGTAGATGTTACTTTTACCGTTGTTTGGGCAGCTGGGTAGACTCAGTGTATCCCAGTGATATTCCTAGCAAAATTTGGATTTTATAATTATAATCGTTGATGAACTTGTATGGGACATTTGGACATTTTGGGTCATCATGGTCCTTTTTTTGGACGTTTGGTACCAACGGCTCGATCGTTTATAACTCTGCCTACAGTTATATTTTTTCCTATTGAGTTGCATAGTTAGAGAGCTCATTATGCGTGCTTTCTTTTGATATAATGAAACCTGAAAAAATGTTCACCAGAAGTTGTAAATTTGTGTACGAGCATTGGAAACGTCCCAATTTTCGATCGGATCTCGTTGGTTTATCCTTTTAACTCTGTGTAGAGAGGGATTTTTTTCAATTTCTTTAATGATTCTGACAGGTCAGTTTAAGATGGTTTTAATGGTATACATGTCGTATTGTTTCGTTTTCAAAAAGCTTCTGAAATTAGCCAGCGAGCAAACCTTAATTTTAGTCGTTTTCTGCGTTTCTGACATCGTATACCTGAGTTACTAACTCAAAAAGTGGTCCGAATCTAACCAAACTCGGTATCGAGTATCCCATGGGTAATTAGATTGTAAAACAAAAAGAATTTTTGGTATAGCTTGCCTAGGAAAAAAGTTAGTATTTCATACGGAAATTTGCGAATTTCGCGAATAAGGAATTTTAAAAATAGGTCTTTTTCGTCGGGTCAAGGAGTTGTCCAAATCTAACCAAACTCGGTATCGAGTATCCCATGGGTAATTAGATTGTAAAACAAAAAGAATTTTTGGTATAGCTTGCCTAGGAAAAAAGTTAGTATTTCATACGGAAATTTGCGAATTTCGCGAATAAGGAATTTTGAAAATAGGTTAAAAATAGGTCTTTTTCATCGGATCAAGGAGTTGTCCAAATCTAACCAAACTCGGTATCGAGTATCCCATGGTAATTAGATTGTAAAACAAAAAGAATTTTTGGTATAGCTTGCCTCTGAAAAAAGTTAGTTTTTCGTACGGAAATTTGCGAATTTCGCAAATAACGAATTTTAAAAATAGGTCTTTTTCGTCGGGTCCAGGAGTTGTCCAAATCTAACCAAACTCGGTATCGAGTATCCCATGGGTAATTAGATTGTAAAACAAAAAGAATTTTTGGTAGAGCTTGCCTAGGAAAAAAGTTAGTGTTTCATACGGAAATTTGCGAATTTCGCGAATAAGGAATTTTAAAAATAGGTCTTTTTCGTCGGGTCAAGGAGTTGTCCAAATCTAACCAAACTCGGTATCGAGTATCCCATGGGTAATTAGATTGTAAAACAAAAAGAATTTTTGGTAGAGCTTGCCTAGGAAAAAAGTTAGTATTTCATACGGAAATTTGCGAATTTCGCGAATAAGGAATTTTGAAAATAGGTTAAAAATAGGTCTTTTTCATCGGGTCAAGGAGTTGTCCAAATCTAACCAAACTCGGTATCGAGTATCCCATGGGTAATTAGATTGTAAAACAAAAAGAATTTTTGGTATAGCTTGCCTCTGAAAAAAGTTAGTTTTTCGTACGGAAATTTGCGAATTTCGCAAATAACGAATTTTAAAAATAGGTCTTTTTCGTCGGGTCAAGGAGTTGTCCAAATCTAACCAAACTCGGTATCGAGTATCCCATGGGTAATTAGATTGTAAAACAAAAAGAATTTTTGGTATAGCTTGCCTAGGAAAAAAGTTAGTATTTCATACGGAAATTTGCGAATTTCGCGAATAAGGAATTTTGAAAATAGGTTAAAAATAGGTCTTTTTCATCGGGTCAAGGAGTTGTCCAAATCTAACCAAACTCGGTATCGAGTATCCCATGGGTAATTAGATTGTAAAACAAAAAGAATTTTTGGTATAGCTTGCCTCTGAAAAAAGTTAGTTTTTCGTACGGAAATTTGCGAATTTCGCAAATAACGAATTTTAAAAATAGGTCTTTTTCGTCGGGTCAAGGAGTTGTCCAAATCTAACCAAACTCGGTATCGAGTATCCCATGGGTAATTAGATTGTAAAACAAAAAGAATTTTTGGTATAGCTTGCCTAGGAAAAAAGTTAGTATTTCATACGGAAATTTGCGAATTTCGCGAATAAGGAATTTTAAAAATAGGTCTTTTTCGTCGGGTCAAGGAGTTGTCCAAATCTAACCAAACTCGGTATCGAGTATCCCATGGGTAATTAGATTGTAAAACAAAAAGAATTTTTGGTATAGCTTGCCTAGGAAAAAAGTTAGTATTTCATACGGAAATTTGCGAATTTCGCGAATAAGGAATTTTAAAAATAGGTCTTTTTCGTCGGGTCAAGGAATTGTCCAAATCTAACCAAACTCGGTATCGAGTATCCCATGGGTAATTAGATTGTAAAACAAAAAGAATTTTTGGTATAGCTTGCCTAGGAAAAAAGTTAGTATTTCATACGGAAATTTGCGAATTTCGCGAATAAGGAATTTTAAAAATAGGTCTTTTTCGTCGGGTCAAGGAGTTGTCCAAATCTAACCAAACTCGGTATCGAGTATCCCATGGGTAATTAGATTGTAAAACAAAAAGAATTTTTGGTATAGCTTGCCTAGGAAAAAAGTTAGTATTTCATACGGAAATTTGCGAATTTCGCGAATAAGGAATTTTGAAAATAGGTTAAAAATAGGTCTTTTTCATCGGGTCAAGGAGTTGTCCAAATCTAACCAAACTCGGTATCGAGTATCCCATGGTAATTAGATTGTAAAACAAAAAGAATTTTTGGTATAGCTTGCCTCTGAAAAAAGTTAGTTTTTCGTACGGAAATTTGCGAATTTCGCAAATAACGAATTTTAAAAATAGGTCTTTTTCGTCGGGTCCAGGAGTTGTCCAAATCTAACCAAACTCGGTATCGAGTATCCCATGGGTAATTAGATTGTAAAACAAAAAGAATTTTTGGTAGAGCTTGCCTAGGAAAAAAGTTAGTGTTTCATACGGAAATTTGCGAATTTCGCGAATAAGGAATTTTAAAAATAGGTCTTTTTCGTCGGGTCAAGGAGTTGTCCAAATCTAACCAAACTCGGTATCGAGTATCCCATGGGTAATTAGATTGTAAAACAAAAAGAATTTTTGGTATAGCTTGCCTAGGAAAAAAGTTAGTATTTCATACGGAAATTTGCGAATTTCGCGAATAAGGAATTTTGAAAATAGGTTAAAAATAGGTCTTTTTCATCGGGTCAAGGAGTTGTCCAAATCTAACCAAACTCGGTATCGAGTATCCCATGGGTAATTAGATTGTAAAACAAAAAGAATTTTTGGTATAGCTTGCCTCTGAAAAAAGTTAGTTTTTCGTACGGAAATTTGCGAATTTCGCAAATAACGAATTTTAAAAATAGGTCTTTTTCGTCGGGTCAAGGAGTTGTCCAAATCTAACCAAACTCGGTATCGAGTATCCCATGGGTAATTAGATTGTAAAACAAAAAGAATTTTTGGTATAGCTTGCCTAGGAAAAAAGTTAGTATTTCATACGGAAATTTGCGAATTTCGCGAATAAGGAATTTTAAAAATAGGTCTTTTTCGTCGGGTCAAGGAGTTGTCCAAATCTAACCAAACTCGGTATCGAGTATCCCAAGGGTAATTAGATTGTAAAACAAAAAGAATTTTTGGTATAGCTTGCCTAGGAAAAAAGTTAGTATTTCATACGGAAATTTGCGAATTTCGCGAATAAGGAATTTTAAAAATGGGTCTTTTTCGTCGGGTCAAGGAGTTGTCCAAATCTAACCAAACTCGGTATCGAGTATCCCATGGGTAATTAGATTGTAAAACAAAAAGAATTTTTGGTATAGCTTGCCTAGGAAAAAAGTTAGTATTTCATACGGAAATTTGCGAATTTCGCGAATAAGGAATTTTAAAAATAGGTCTTTTTCGTCGGGTCAAGGAGTTGTCCAAATCTAACCAAACTCGGTATCGAGTATCCCATGGGTAATTAGATTGTAAAACAAAAAGAATTTTTGGTATAGCTTGCCTAGGAAAAAAGTTAGTATTTCATACGGAAATTTGCGAATTTCGCGAATAAGGAATTTTAAAAATAGGTCTTTTTCGTCGGGTCAAGGAGTTGTCCAAATCTAACCAAACTCGGTATCGAGTATCCCATGGGTAATTAGATTGTAAAACAAAAAGAATTTTTGGTATAGCTTGCCTAGGAAAAAAGTTAGTATTTCATACGGAAATTTGCGAATTTCGCGAATAAGGAATTTTAAAAATAGGTCTTTTTCGTCGGGTCAAGGAGTTGTCCAAATCTAACCAAACTCGGCATCGAGTATCCCATGGGTAATTAGATTGTAAAACAAAAAGAATTTTTGGTATAGCTTGCCTAGGAAAAAAGTTAGTATTTCATACGGAAATTTGCGAATTTCGCGAATAAGGAATTTTAAAAATAGGTCTTTTTCGTCGGGTCAAGGAGTTGTCCAAATCTAACCAAACTCGGTATCGAGTATCCCATGGGTAATTAGATTGTAAAACAAAAAGAATTTTTGGTATAGCTTGCCTAGGAAAAAAGTTAGTATTTCATACGGAAATTTGCGAATTTCGCGAATAAGGAATTTTGAAAATAGGTTAAAAATAGGTCTTTTTCATCGGGTCAAGGAGTTGTCCAAATCTAACCAAACTCGGTATCGAGTATCCCATGGGTAATTAGATTGTAAAACAAAAAGAATTTTTGGTATAGCTTGCCTCTGAAAAAAGTTAGTTTTTCGTACGGAAATTTGCGAATTTCGCAAATAACGAATTTTAAAAATAGGTCTTTTTCGTCGGGTCAAGGAGTTGTCCAAATCTAACCAAACTCGGTATCGAGTATCCCATGGGTAATTAGATTGTAAAACAAAAAGAATTTTTGGTATAGCTTGCCTAGGAAAAAAGTTAGTATTTCATAAGGAAATTTGCGAATTTCGCGAATAAGGAATTTTAAAAATAGGTCTTTTTCGTCGGGTCAAGGAGTTGTCCAAATCTAACCAAACTCGGTATCGAGTATCCCATGGGTAATTAGTTTGTAAAACAAAAAGAATTTTTGGTATAGCTTGCCTAGGAAAAAAGTTAGTATTTCATACGGAAATTTGCGAATTTCGCGAATAAGGAATTTTGAAAATAGGTTAAAAATAGGTCTTTTTCATCGGGTCAAGGAGTTGTCCAAATCTAACCAAACTCGGTATCGAGTATCCCATGGGTAATAAGATTGTAAAACAAAAAGAATTTTTGGTATAGCTTGCCTCTGAAAAAAGTTAGTATTTCATACGGAAATTTGCGAATTTCGCGAATAAGGAATTTTAAAAATAGGTCTTTTTCGTCGGGTCAAGGAGTTGTCCAAATCTAACCAAACTCGGTATCGAGTATCCCATGGGTAATTAGATTGTAAAACAAAAAGAATTTTTGGTATAGCTTGCCTAGGAAAAAAGTTAGTATTTCATACGGAAATTTGCGAATTTCGCGAATAAGGAATTTTAAAAATAGGTCTTTTTCGTCGGGTCAAGGAGTTGTCCAAATCTAACCAAACTCGGCATCGAGTATCCCATGGGTAATTAGATTGTAAAACAAAAAGAATTTTTGGTATAGCTTGCCTAGGAAAAAAGTTAGTATTTCATACGGAAATTTGCGAATTTCGCGAATAAGGAATTTTAAAAATAGGTCTTTTTCGTCGGGTCAAGGAGTTGTCCAAATCTAACCAAACTCGGTATCGAGTATCCCATGGGTAATTAGATTGTAAAACAAAAAGAATTTTTGGTATAGCTTGCCTAGGAAAAAAGTTAGTATTTCATACGGAAATTTGCGAATTTCGCGAATAAGGAATTTTGAAAATAGGTTAAAAATAGGTCTTTTTCATCGGGTCAAGGAGTTGTCCAAATCTAACCAAACTCGGTATCGAGTATCCCATGGGTAATTAGATTGTAAAACAAAAAGAATTTTTGGTATAGCTTGCCTCTGAAAAAAGTTAGTTTTTCGTACGGAAATTTGCGAATTTCGCAAATAACGAATTTTAAAAATAGGTCTTTTTCGTCGGGTCAAGGAGTTGTCCAAATCTAACCAAACTCGGTATCGAGTATCCCATGGGTAATTAGATTGTAAAACAAAAAGAATTTTTGGTATAGCTTGCCTAGGAAAAAAGTTAGTATTTCATAAGGAAATTTGCGAATTTCGCGAATAAGGAATTTTAAAAATAGGTCTTTTTCGTCGGGTCAAGGAGTTGTCCAAATCTAACCAAACTCGGTATCGAGTATCCCATGGGTAATTAGTTTGTAAAACAAAAAGAATTTTTGGTATAGCTTGCCTAGGAAAAAAGTTAGTATTTCATACGGAAATTTGCGAATTTCGCGAATAAGGAATTTTGAAAATAGGTTAAAAATAGGTCTTTTTCATCGGGTCAAGGAGTTGTCCAAATCTAACCAAACTCGGTATCGAGTATCCCATGGGTAATAAGATTGTAAAACAAAAAGAATTTTTGGTATAGCTTGCCTCTGAAAAAAGTTAGTTTTTCGTACGGAAATTTGCGAATTTCGCAAATAACGAATTTTAAAAATAGGTCTTTTTCGTCGGGTCAAGGAGTTGTCCAAATCTAACCAAACTCGGTATCGAGTATCCCATGGGTAATTAGATTGTAAAACAAAAAGAATTTTTGGTATAGCTTGCCTAGGAAAAAAGTTAGTATTTCATACGGAAATTTGCGAATTTCGCAAATAAGGAATTTTAAAAATAGGTCTTTTTCGTCGGGTCAAGGAGTTGTCCAAATCTAACCAAACTCGGTATCGAGTATCCCATGGGTAATTAGATTGTAAAACAAAAAGAATTTTTGGTATAGCTTGCCTAGGAAAAAAGTTAGTATTTCATACGGAAATTTGCGAATTTCGCGAATAAGGAATTTTAAAAATAGGTCTTTTTCGTCGGGTCAAGGAGTTGTCCAAATCTAACCAAACTCGGCATCGAGTATCCCATGGGTAATTAGATTGTAAAACAAAAAGAATTTTTGGTATAGCTTGCCTAGGAAAAAAGTTAGTATTTCATACGGAAATTTGCGAATTTCGCGAATAAGGAATTTTAAAAATAGGTCTTTTTCGTCGGGTCAAGGAGTTGTCCAAATCTAACCAAACTCGGTATCGAGTATCCCATGGGTAATTAGATTGTAAAACAAAAAGAATTTTTGGTATAGCTTGCCTAGGAAAAAAGTTAGTATTTCATACGGAAATTTGCGAATTTCGCGAATAAGGAATTTTGAAAATAGGTTAAAAATAGGTCTTTTTCATCGGGTCAAGGAGTTGTCCAAATCTAACCAAACTCGGTATCGAGTATCCCATGGGTAATTAGATTGTAAAACAAAAAGAATTTTTGGTATAGCTTGCCTCTGAAAAAAGTTAGTTTTTCGTACGGAAATTTGCGAATTTCGCAAATAACGAATTTTAAAAATAGGTCCTTTTCGTCGGGTCAAGGAGTTGTCCAAATCTAACCAAACTCGGTATCGAGTATCCCATGGGTAATTAGATTGTAAAACAAAAAGAATTTTTGGTATAGCTTGCCTAGGAAAAAAGTTAGTATTTCATACGGAAATTTGCGAATTTCGCGAATAAGGAATTTTAAAAATAGGTCTTTTTCGTCGGGTCAAGGAGTTGTCCAAATCTAACCAAACTCGGTATCGAGTATCCCATGGGTAATTAGATTGTAAAACAAAAAGAATTTTTGGTATAGCTTGCCTAGGAAAAAAGTTAGTATTTCATACGGAAATTTGCGAATTTCGCGAATAAGGAATTTTGAAAATAGGTTAAAAATAGGTCTTTTTCATCGGGTCAACGAGTTGTCCAAATCTAACCAAACTCGGTATCGAGTATCCCATGGGTAATTAGATTGTAAAACAAAAAGAATTTTTGGTATAGCTTGCCTCTGAAAAAAGTTAGTTTTTCGTACGGAAATTTGCGAATTTCGCAAATAACGAATTTTAAAAATAGGTCTTTTTCGTCGGGTCAAGGAGTTGTCCAAATCTAACCAAACTCGGCATCGAGTATCCCATGGGTAATTAGATTGTAAAACAAAAAGAATTTTTGGTATAGCTTGCCTAGGAAAAAAGTTAGTATTTCATACGGAAATTTGCGAATTTCGCGAATAAGGAATTTTAAAAATAGGTCTTTTTCGTCGGGTCAAGGAGTTGTCCAAATCTAACCAAACTCGGCATCGAGTATCCCATGGGTAATTAGATTGTAAAACAAAAAGAATTTTTGGTATAGCTTGCCTAGGAAAAAAGTTAGTATTTCATACGGAAATTTGCGAATTTCGCGGATAAGGAATTTTAAAAATAGGTCTTTTTCGTCGGGTCAAGGAGTTGTCCAAATCTAACCAAACTCGGTATCGAGTATCCCATGGGTAATTAGATTGTAAAACAAAAAGAATTTTTGGTATAGCTTGCCTAGGAAAAAAGTTAGTATTTCATACGGAAATTTGCGAATTTCGCGAATAAGGAATTTTAAAAATAGGTCTTTTTCGTCGGGTCAAGGGGTTGTCCAAATCTAACCAAACTCGGTATCGAGTATCCCATGGGTAATTAGATTGTAAAACAAAAAGAATTTTTGGTATAGCTTGCCTAGGAAAAAAGTTAGTATTTCATACGGAAATTTGCGAATTTCGCGAATAAGGAATTTTAAAAATAGGTCTTTTTCGTCGGGTCAAGGAGTTGTCCAAATCTAACCAAACTCGGTATCGAGTATCCCATGGGTAATTAGATTGTAAAACAAAAAGAATTTTTGGTATAGCTTGCCTAGGAAAAAAGTTAGTATTTCATACGGAAATTTGCGAATTTCGCGAATAGGGAATTTTAAAAATAGGTCTTTTTCGTCGGGTCAAGGAGTTGTCCAAATCTAACCAAACTCGGTATCGAGTATCCCATGGGTAATTAGATTGTAAAACAAAAAGAATTTTTGGTATAGCTTGCCTAGGAAAAAAGTTAGTATTTCATACGGAAATTTGCGAATTTCGCGAATAAGGAATTTTGAAAATAGGTTAAAAATAGGTCTTTTTCGTCGGGTCAAGGGGTTGTCCAAATCTAACCAAACTCGGTATCGAGTATCCCATGGGTAATTAGATTGTAAAACAAAAAGAATTTTTGGTATAGCTTGCCTAGGAAAAAAGTTAGTATTTCATACGGAAATTTGCGAATTTCGCGAATAAGGAATTTTAAAAATAGGTCTTTTTCGTCGGGTCAAGGAGTTGTCCAAATCTAACCAAACTCGGTATCGAGTATCCCATGGGTAATTAGATTGTAAAACAAAAAGAATTTTTGGTATAGCTTGCCTAGGAAAAAAGTTAGTATTTCATACGGAAATTTGCGAATTTCGCGAATAGGGAATTTTAAAAATAGGTCTTTTTCGTCGGGTCAAGGAGTTGTCCAAATCTAACCAAACTCGGTATCGAGTATCCCATGGGTAATTAGATTGTAAAACAAAAAGAATTTTTGGTATAGCTTGCCTAGGAAAAAAGTTAGTATTTCATACGGAAATTTGCGAATTTCGCGAATAAGGAATTTTGAAAATAGGTTAAAAATAGGTCTTTTTCATCGGGTCAAGGAGTTGTCCAAATCTAACCAAACTCGGTATCGAGTATCCCATGGGTAATTAGATTGTAAAACAAAAAGAATTTTTGGTATAGCTTGCCTCTGAAAAAAGTTAGTTTTTCGTACGGAAATTTGCGAATTTCGCAAATAACGAATTTTAAAAATAGGTCTTTTTCGTCGGGTCAAGGAGTTGTCCAAATCTAACCAAACTCGGTATCGAGTATCCCATGGGTAATTAGATTGTAAAACAAAGAAGAATTTTTGGTATAGCTTGCCTAGGAAAAAAGTTAGTATTTCATACGGAAATTTGCGAATTTCGCGAATAAGGAATTTTAAAAATAGGTCTTTTTCGTCGGGTCAAGGAGTTGTCCAAATCTAACCAAACTCGGTATCGAGTATCCCATGGGTAATTAGATTGTAAAACAAAAAGAATTTTTGGTATAGCTTGCCTAGGAAAAAAGTTAGTATTTCATACGGAAATTTGCGAATTTCGCGAATAAGGAATTTTGAAAATAGGTTAAAAATAGGTCTTTTTCATCGGGTCAAGGAGTTGTCCAAATCTAACCAAACTCGGTATCGAGTATCCCATGGGTAATTAGATTGTAAAACAAAAAGAATTTTTGGTATAGCTTGCCTCTGAAAAAAGTTAGTTTTTCGTACGGAAATTTGCGAATTTCGCAAATAACGAATTTTAAAAATAGGTCTTTTTCGTCGGGTCAAGGAGTTGTCCAAATCTAACCAAACTCGGTATCGAGTATCCCATGGGTAATTAGATTGTAAAACAAAAAGAATTTTTGGTATAGCTTGCCTAGGAAAAAAGTTAGTATTTCATACGGAAATTTGCGAATTTCGCGAATAAGGAATTTTAAAAATAGGTCTTTTTCGTCGGGTCAAGGAGTTGTCCAAATCTAACCAAACTCGGTATCGAGTATCCCATGGGTAATTAGATTGTAAAACAAAAAGAATTTTTGGTATAGCTTGCCTAGGAAAAAAGTTAGTATTTCATACGGAAATTTGCGAATTTCGCGAATAAGGAATTTTGAAAATAGGTTAAAAATAGGTCTTTTTCATCGGGTCAAGGAGTTGTCCAAATCTAACCAAACTCGGTATCGAGTATCCCATGGGTAATTAGATTGTAAAACAAAAAGAATTTTTGGTATAGCTTGCCTAGGAAAAAAGTTAGTCTTTCATACGGAAATTTGCGAATTTCGCGAATAAGGAATTTTAAAAATAGGTCTTTTTCGTCGGGTCAAGGAGTTGTCCAAATCTAACCAAACTCGGTATCGAGTATCCCATGGGTAATTAGATTGTAAAACAAAAAGAATTTTTGGTATAGCTTGCCTAGGAAAAAAGTTAGTATTTCATACGGAAATTTGCGAATTTCGCGAATAAGGAATTTTAAAAATAGGTCTTTTTCGTCGGGTCAAGGAGTTGTCCAAATCTAACCAAACTCGGTATCGAGTATCCCATGGGTAATTAGATTGTAAAACAAAAAGAATTTTTGGTATAGCTTGCCTAGGAAAAAAGTTAGTATTTCATACGGAAATTTGCGAATTTCGCGAATAAGGAATTTTAAAAATAGGTCTTTTTCGTCGGGTCAAGGAGTTGTCCAAATCTAACCAAACTCGGTATCGAGTATCCCATGGGTAATTAGATTGTAAAACAAAAAGAATTTTTGGTATAGCTTGCCTAGGAAAAAAAGTTAGTATTTCATACGGAAATTTGCGAATTTCGCGAATAAGGAATTTTAAAAATAGGTCTTTTTCGTCGGGTCAAGGAGTTGTCCAAATCTAACCAAACTCGGTATCGAGTATCCCATGGGTGATTAGATTGTAAAACAAAAAGAATTTTTGGTATAGCTTGCCTAGGAAAAAAAGTTAGTATTTCATACGGAAATTTGCGAATTTCGCGAATAAGGAATTTTAAAAATAGGTCTTTTTCGTCGGGTCAAGGAGTTGTCCAAATCTAACCAAACTCGGTATCGAGTATCCCATGGGTAATTAGATTGTAAAACAAAAAGAATTTTTGGTATAGCTTGCCTAGGAAAAAAGTTAGTATTTCATACGGAAATTTGCGAATTTCGCGAATAAGGAATTTTGAAAATAGGTTAAAAATAGGTCTTTTTCATCGGGTCAAGGAGTTGTCCAAATCTAACCAAACTCGGTATCGAGTATCCCATGGGTAATTAGATTGTAAAACAAAAAGAATTTTTGGTATAGCTTGCCTCTGAAAAAAGTTAGTTTTTCGTACGGAAATTTGCGAATTTCGCAAATAACGAATTTTAAAAATAGGTCTTTTTCGTCGGGTCAAGGAGTTGTCCAAATCTAACCAAACTCGGTATCGAGTATCCCATGGGTAATTAGATTGTAAAACAAAAAGAATTTTTGGTATAGCTTGCCTAGGAAAAAAGTTAGTATTTCATACGGAAATTTGCGAATTTCGCGAATAAGGAATTTTAAAAATAGGTCTTTTTCGTCGGGTCAAGGAGTTGTCCAAATCTAACCAAACTCGGTATCGAGTATCCCATGGGTAATTAGATTGTAAAACAAAAAGAATTTTTGGTATAGCTTGCCTAGGAAAAAAGTTAGTATTTCATACGGAAATTTGCGAATTTCGCGAATAAGGAATTTTGAAAATAGGTTAAAAATAGGTCTTTTTCATCGGGTCAAGGAGTTGTCCAAATCTAACCAAACTCGGTATCGAGTATCCCATGGGTAATTAGATTGTAAAACAAAAAGAATTTTTGGTATAGCTTGCCTCTGAAAAAAGTTAGTTTTTCGTACGGAAATTTGCGAATTTCGCAAATAACGAATTTTAAAAATAGGTCTTTTTCGTCGGGTCAAGGAGTTGTCCAAATCTAACCAAACTCGGTATCGAGTATCCCATGGGTAATTAGATTGTAAAACAAAGAAGAATTTTTGGTATAGCTTGCCTAGGAAAAAAAATAGTATTTCATACGGAAATTTGCGAATTTCGCGAATAAGGAATTTTAAAAATAGGTCTTTTTCGTCGGGTCAAGGAGTTGTCCAAATCTAACCAAACTCGGTATCGAGTATCCCATGGGTAATTAGATTGTAAAACAAAAAGAATTTTTGGTATAGCTTGCCTAGGAAAAAAGTTAGTATTTCATACGGAAATTTGCGAATTTCGCGAATAAGGAATTTTGAAAATAGGTTAAAAATAGGTCTTTTTCATCGGGTCAAGGAGTTGTCCAAATCTAACCAAACTCGGTATCGAGTATCCCATGGGTAATTAGATTGTAAAACAAAAAGAATTTTCGGTATAGCTTGCCTCTGAAAAAAGTTAGTTTTTCGTACGGAAATTTGCGAATTTCGCAAATAACGAATTTTAAAAATAGGTCTTTTTCGTCGGGTCAAGGAGTTGTCCAAATCTAACCAAACTCGGTATCGAGTATTCCATGGGTAATTAGATTGTAAAACAAAAAGAATTTTTGGTATAGCTTGCCTAGGAAAAAAGTTAGTATTTCATACGGAAATTTGCGAATTTCGCGAATAAGGAATTTTAAAAATAGGTCTTTTTCGTCGGGTCAAGGAGTTGTCCAAATCTAACCAAACTCGGTATCGAGTATCCCATGGGTAATTAGATTGTAAAACAAAAAGAATTTTTGGTATAGCTTGCCTAGGAAAAAAGTTAGTATTTCATACGGAAATTTGCGAATTTCGCGAATAAGGAATTTTGAAAATAGGTTAAAAATAGGTCTTTTTCATCGGGTCAAGGAGTTGTCCAAATCTAACCAAACTCGGTATCGAGTATCCCATGGGTAATTAGATTGTAAAACAAAAAGAATTTTTGGTATAGCTTGCCTAGGAAAAAAGTTAGTCTTTCATACGGAAATTTGCGAATTTCGCGAATAAGGAATTTTAAAAATAGGTCTTTTTCGTCGGGTCAAGGAGTTGTCCAAATCTAACCAAACTCGGTATCGAGTATCCCATGGGTAATTAGATTGTAAAACAAAAAGAATTTTTGGTATAGCTTGCCTAGGAAAAAAGTTAGTATTTCATACGGAAATTTGCGAATTTCGCGAATAAGGAATTTTAAAAATAGGTCTTTTTCGTCGGGTCAAGGAGTTGTCCAAATCTAACCAAACTCGGTATCGAGTATCCCATGGGTAATTAGATTGTAAAACAAAAAGAATTTTTGGTATAGCTTGCCTAGGAAAAAAGTTAGTATTTCATACGGAAATTTGCGAATTTCGCGAATAAGGAATTTTAAAAATAGGTCTTTTTCGTCGGGTCAAGGAGTTGTCCAAATCTAACCAAACTCGGTATCGAGTATCCCATGGGTAATTAGATTGTAAAACAAAAAGAATTTTTGGTATAGCTTGCCTAGGAAAAAAAGTTAGTATTTCATACGGAAATTTGCGAATTTCGCGAATAAGGAATTTTAAAAATAGGTCTTTTTCGTCGGGTCAAGGAGTTGTCCAAATCTAACCAAACTCGGTATCGAGTATCCCATGGGTGATTAGATTGTAAAACAAAAAGAATTTTTGTATAGCTTGCCTAGGAAAAAAAGTTAGTATTTCATACGGAAATTTGCGAATTTCGCGAATAAGGAATTTTAAAAATAGGTCTTTTTCGTCGGGTCAAGGAGTTGTCCAAATCTAACCAAACTCGGTATCGAGTATCCCATGGGTAATAAGATTGTAAAACAAAAAGAATTTTTGGTATAGCTTGCCTAGGAAAAAAGTTAGTATTTCATACGGAAATTTGCGAATTTCGCGAATAAGGAATTTTGAAAATAGGTTAAAAATAGGTCTTTTTCATCGGGTCAAGGAGTTGTCCAAATCTAACCAAACTCGGTATCGAGTATCCCATGGGTAATTAGATTGTAAAACAAAAAGAATTTTTGGTATAGCTTGCCTCTGAAAAAAGTTAGTTTTTCGTACGGAAATTTGCGAATTTCGCAAATAACGAATTTTAAAAATAGGTCTTTTTCGTCGGGTCAAGGAGTTGTCCAAATCTAACCAAACTCGGTATCGAGTATCCCATGGGTAATTAGATTGTAAAACAAAAAGAATTTTTGGTATAGCTTGCCTAGGAAAAAAGTTAGTATTTCATACGGAAATTTGCGAATTTCGCGAATAAGGAATTTTAAAAATAGGTCTTTTTCGTCGGGTCAAGGAGTTGTCCAAATCTAACCAAACTCGGTATCGAGTATCCCATGGGTAATTAGATTGTAAAACAAAAAGAATTTTTGGTATAGCTTGCCTAGGAAAAAAGTTAGTCTTTCATACGGAAATTTGCGAATTTCGCGAATAAGGAATTTTAAAAATAGGTCTTTTTCGTCGGGTCAAGGAGTTGTCCAAATCTAACCAAACTCGGTATCGAGTATCCCATGGGTAATTAGATTGTAAAACAAAAAGAATTTTTGGTATAGCTTGCCTAGGAAAAAAGTTAGTATTTCATACGGAAATTTGCGAATTTCGCGAATAAGGAATTTTAAAAATAGGTCTTTTTCGTCGGGTCAAGGAGTTGTCCAAATCTAACCAAACTCGGTATCGAGTATCCCATGGGTAATTAGATTGTAAAACAAAAAGAATTTTTGGTATAGCTTGCCTAGGAAAAAAGTTAGTATTTCATACGGAAATTTGCGAATTTCGCGAATAAGGAATTTTAAAAATAGGTCTTTTTCGTCGGGTCAAGGAGTTGTCCAAATCTAACCAAACTCGGTATCGAGTATCCCATGGGTAATTAGATTGTAAAACAAAAAGAATTTTTGGTATAGCTTGCCTAGGAAAAAAAGTTAGTATTTCATACGGAAATTTGCGAATTTCGCGAATAAGGAATTTTAAAAATAGGTCTTTTTCGTCGGGTCAAGGAGTTGTCCAAATCTAACCAAACTCGGTATCGAGTATCCCATGGGTGATTAGATTGTAAAACAAAAAGAATTTTTGGTATAGCTTGCCTAGGAAAAAAGTTAGTATTTCATACGGAAATTTGCGAATTTCGCGAATAAGGAGTTTTAAAAATAGGTCTTTTTCGTCGGGTCAAGGAGTTGTCCAAATCTAACCAAACTCGGTATCGAGTATCCCATGGGTAATTAGATTGTAAAACAAAAAGAATTTTTGGTATAGCTTGCCTAGGAAAAAAGTTAGTATTTCATACGGAAATTTGCGAATTTCGCGAATAAGGAATTTTGAAAATAGGTTAAAAATAGGTCTTTTTCATCGGGTCAAGGAGTTGTCCAAATCTAACCAAACTCGGTATCGAGTATCCCATGGGTAATTAGATTGTAAAACAAAAAGAATTTTTGGTATAGCTTGCCTCTGAAAAAAGTTAGTTTTTCGTACGGAAATTTGCGAATTTCGCAAATAACGAATTTTAAAAATAGGTCTTTTTCGTCGGGTCAAGGAGTTGTCCAAATCTAACCAAACTCGGTATCGAGTATCCCATGGGTAATTAGATTGTAAAACAAAAAGAATTTTTGGTATAGCTTGCCTAGGAAAAAAGTTAGTATTTCATACGGAAATTTGCGAATTTCGCGAATAAGGAATTTTAAAAATAGGTATTTTTCGTCGGGTCAAGGAGTTGTCCAAATCTAACCAAACTCGGTATCGAGTATCCCATGGGTAATTAGATTGTAAAACAAAAAGAATTTTTGGTATAGCTTGCCTAGGAAAAAAGTTAGTATTTCATACGGAAATTTGCGAATTTCGCGAATAAGGAATTTTGAAAATAGGTTAAAAATAGGTCTTTTTCATCGGGTCAAGGAGTTGTCCAAATCTAACCAAACTCGGTATCGAGTATCCCATGGGTAATTAGATTGTAAAACAAAAAGAATTTTTGGTATAGCTTGCCTCTGAAAAAAGTTAGTTTTTCGTACGGAAATTTGCGAATTTCGCAAATAACGAATTTTAAAAATAGGTCTTTTTCGTCGGGTCAAGGAGTTGTCCAAATCTAACCAAACTCGGTATCGAGTATCCCATGGGTAATTAGATTGTAAAACAAAAAGAATTTTTGGTAGAGCTTGCCTAGGAAAAAAGTTAGTGTTTCATACGGAAATTTGCGAATTTCGCGAATAAGGAATTTTAAAAATAGGTCTTTTTCGTCGGGTCAAGGAGTTGTCCAAATCTACCCAAACTCGGTATCGAGTATCCCATGGGTAATTAGATTGTAAAACAAAAAGAATTTTTGGTATAGCTTGCCTAGGAAAAAAGTTAGTATTTCATACGGAAATTTGCGAATTTCGCGAATAAGGAATTTTAAAAATAGGTCTTTTTCGTCGGGTCAAGGAGTTGTCCAAATCTAACCAAACTCGGTATCGAGTATCCCATGGGTAATTAGATTGTAAAACAAAAAGAATTTTTGGTATAGCTTGCCTAGGAAAAAAGTTAGTATTTCATACGGAAATTTGCGAATTTCGCGAATAAGGAATTTTAAAAATAGGTCTTTTTCGTCGGGTCAAGGAGTTGTCCAAATCTAACCAAACTCGGTATCGAGTATCGCATGGGTAATTAGATTGTAAAACAAAAAGAATTTTTGGTATAGCTTGCCTAGGAAAAAAGTTAGTATTTCATACGGAAATTTGCGAATTTCGCGAATAAGGAATTTTAAAATTAGGTCTTTTTCGTCGGGTCAAGGAGTTGTCCAAATCAATCCAAACCGGGTATGTAGTATCCCATGGGTAACTAGATTGTAAAACAAAAAGAATTTTTGGTATGGCTTGCCTAGGAAAAAAGTTAGTATTTCATATGGAAATTTGCTATTTCGAATAATTTTGCGATTATAATTTTAAAAATAGGTCTTTTTCGTCGGGTCAAGGAGTTGTCCAAATCTAACCAAACTCGGTATCGAGTATCCCATGGGTAATTAGATTGTAAAACAAAAAGAATTTTTGGTATAGCTTGCCTAGGAAAAAAGTTAGTATTTCATACGGAAGTTTGCTATTATTTCGAATAATTTTGCGATTATAATTTTAAAAATAGGTCTTTTTCGTCGGGTCAAGGAGTTGTCCAAATCTAACCAAACTCGGTATCGAGTATCCCATGGGTAATTAGATTGTAAAACAAAAAGAATTTTTGGTATAGCTTGCCTAGGAAAAAAGTTAGTATTTCATACGGAAATTTGCGAATTTCGCGAATAAGGAATTTTAAAAATAGGTCTTTTTCGTCGGGTCAAGGAGTTGTCCAAATCAATCCAAACCCGGTATGTAGTATCCCATGGGTAACTAGATTGTAAAACAAAAAGAATTTTTGGTATGGCTTGCCTAGGAAAAAAGTTAGTTGTTCATATGGAAATTTGCTATTATTTCGAATAATTTTGCGATTATAATTTTAAAAATAGGTCTTTTTCGTCGGGTCAAGGAGTTGTTCAAAGTGAACCAAACTTGGCATGGAGTATTTCATGTGTGTCTAGAGTGTAAAACAAAAAGAATTTTTGGTATAGCTTACCTCTGAAAAAAGTTAGTTTTTCGTACGGAAATTTGCGATTGATTCGAATAAATAATTTTAAAAATAGGTCTTTTTGATTAGGTCATAGAGTCGTCCAAAGTGAACCAAACTTGGCATGGAGTATCTCATTTTTGTCTAGAGTGTAAAACAAAAAGATTTTTTGGTATAGCTTACCTCTGAAAAAAGTTAGTTTTTCGTACGGAAATTTGCGATTGATTCGAATAATTAATTTTAAATAATTTTTAAAAATAGGTCTTTTTGATTAGGTCATAGAGTCGTCCAAAGTGAAGCAAACTTGGTATGGAGTATCCCCTGTGTAGGTAGAGTGTAAAACAGGAATAATTTTTGCTATAGCTTGCGTAGGAAAAAAGTTTGTATTTCATACGGAAATGTGCAATTATTTCGAATAAATAATTTTAAAAATAGGTCTTTTTCATCGGGTCAAGGAGTTGTCCAAAGTGAACTAAACTGGGTATGGAGTATACCATGGGTGCCTAGAGTTTAAAACAGAAGGAATTTTTGGTATAGCTTGCCTAGGAAAAAAGTTAGTTTTTCGTACGGAAATTTGCGAATTTCGCAAATAACGAATTTTAAAAATAGGTCTTTTTCAAAGGGTCAAGGAGTTGTTCAAAGTGAACCAAACTTGGTATGAAGTATCTCATTTATGTCTAGAGTGTAAAACAAAAAGAATTTTTGGTATAGCTTGCCTCTGAAAAAAGTTAGTTTTTCGTACGGAAATTTGCGAATTTCGCAAATAACGAATTTTAAAAATAGGTCTTTTTCAAAGGGTCAAGGAGTTGTTCAAAGTGAACCAAACTTGGTATGAAGTATCTCATTTATGTCTAGAGTGTAAAACAAAAAGAATTTTTGGTATAGCTTACCTCTGAAAAAAGTTAGTTTTTCGTACGGAAATTTGCGAATTTCGCGAATAAGGAATTTTGAAAATAGGTTAAAAATAGCTCTTTTTCATCGGGTCAAGGAGTTGTCCAAATCAAACCAAACTCGGTATGGAGTATCCCATGTGTACTTAGAGTATAAAACAAAAAGAATTTTTGGTATAGCTTACCTCTGAAAAAAGTAAGTTTTTCGTACGGAAATTTGCGAATTTCGCAAATAACGAATTTTATAAATAGGTCTTTTTCAAAGGGTCAAGGAGTTGTTCAAAGTGAACCAAACTTGGTATGGAGTATCCCCTGTGTAGGTAAAGTGTAAAACAGAAATAATTTTTGCTATAGCTTGCGTAGGAAAAAAGTTTGTATTTCATACGGAAATCTGCAATTATTTCGAATAAATAATTTTAAAAATAGGTCTTTTTCATCGGGTCAAGGAGTTGTCCAAAGTGAACTAAACTGAGTATGGAGTATACCATGGGTGTCTAGAGTCTAAAACAGAAGGAATTTTTGCTATAGCTTGCCTATGAAAAAAGTTAGTTTTTCGTACGGAAATTTGCGAATTTCGCGAATAAGGAATTTTAAAAATAGGTCTTTTTCGTCGGGTCAAGGAGTTGTCCAAATCTAACCAAACTCGGTATCGAGTATCCCATGGGTAATTAGATTGTAAAACAAAAAGAATTTTTGGTATAGCTTGCCTAGGAAAAAAGTTAGTATTTCATATGGAAATTTGGTATTATTTCGAATAATTTTGCAATTATAATTTTAAAAATAGGTCTTTTTCAAAGGGTCAAGGAGTTGTTCAAAGTGAACCAAACTTGGTATGGAGTATCCCCTGTGTAGGTAAAGTGTAAAACAGAAATAATTTTTGCTATAGCTTGCGTAGGAAAAAAGTTGGTATTTCATACGGAAATGTGCAATTATTTCGAATAAATAATTTTAAAAATAGGTCTTTTTCATCGGGTCAAGGAGGTGTCCAAAGTGAACTAAACTAGGTATGGAGTATACCATGGGTGCCTAGAGTCTAAAACAGAAGGAATTTTTGGTATAGCTTTCCTCTGAAAAAAGTTAGTTTTTCGTACGGAAGTTTGCGAATTTCGCGAATAAGGAATTTTGAAAATAGTTTAAAAATAGGTCTTTTTCATCGGGTCAAGGAGTTGTCCAAAGTGAACTAAACTGGGTATGGAGTATACCATGGGTGCCTAGAGTCTAAAACAGAAATAATTTTTGCTATAGCTTGCGTAGGAAAAAAGTTTGTATTTCATACGGAAATCTGCAATTATTTCGAATAAATAATTTTAAAAATAGGTCTTTTTCATCGGGTCAAGGAGTTGTCCAAAGTGAACTAAACTGAGTATGGAGTATACCATGGGTGTCTAGAGTCTAAAACAGAAGGAATTTTTGCTATAGCTTGCCTATGAAAAAAGTTAGTTTTTCGTACGGAAATTTGCGAATTTCGCGAATAAGGAATTTTAAAAATAGGTCTTTTTCGTCGGGTCAAGGAGTTGTCCAAATCAATCCAAACCCGGTATGTAGTATCCCATGGGTAACTAGATTGTAAAACAAAAAGAATTTTTGGTATAGCTTGCCTAGGAAAAAAGTTAGTATTTCATACGGAAATATGCGAATTTCGCGAATAAGGAATTTTAAAAATAGGTCTTTTTCGTCGGGTCAAGGAGTTGTCCAAATCTAACCAAACTCGGTATCGAGTATCCCATGGGTAATTAGATTGTAAAACAAAAAGAATTTTTGGTATAGCTTGCCTAGGAAAAAAGTTAGTATTTCATATGGAAATTTGGTATTATTTCGAATAATTTTGCGATTATAATTTTAAAAATAGGTCTTTTTCATCGGGTCAAGGAGTTGTCCAAATCTAACCAAACTCGGTATCGAGTATCCCATGGGTAATTAGATTGTAAAACAAAAAGAATTTTTGGTATAGCTTGCCTAGGAAAAAAGTTAGTATTTCATACGGAAATTTGCGAATTTCGCGAATAAGGAATTTTAAAAATAGGTCTTTTTCGTCGGGTCAAGGAGTTGTCCAAATCTAACCAAACTCGGTATCGAGTATCCCATGGGTAATTAGATTGTAAAACAAAAAGAATTTTTGGTATAGCTTGCCTAGGAAAAAAGTTAGTATTTCATATGGAAATTTGGTATTATTTCGAATAATTTTGCGATTATAATTTTAAAAATAGGTCTTTTTCATCGGGTCAAGGAGTTGTCCAAATCTAACCAAACTCGGTATCGAGTATCCCATGGGTAATTAGATTGTAAAACAAAAAGAATTTTTGGTATAGCTTGCCTAGGAAAAAAGTTAGTATTTCATACGGAAATTTGCGAATTTCGCGAATAAGGAATTTTAAAAATAGGTCTTTTTCGTCGGGTCAAGGAGTTGTCCAAATCTAACCAAACTCGGTATCGAGTATCCCATGGGTAATTAGATTGTAAAACAAAAAGAATTTTTGGTATAGCTTGCCTAGGAAAAAAGTTAGTGTTTCATACGGAAATTTGCGAATTTCGCAAATAACGATTTTTAAAAATAGGTCTTTTTCATCGGGTCAAGGAGTTGTTCAAAGTGAACCAAACTTGGTATGGAGTATCTCATTTATGTCTAGAGTGCCTTTTAGTACTAAGGTTTTTGTTTTTTCTGTAATATTTATTATTATTATTATTATATACTATTATTTTAAGGTGAGGGCTTCTAGCCCCATGAGGTGCACACCCCCTTCCTGCCCCGTTGAGACGCCGGCTAGTCGGTTTCCACCCCGCTGGGCTTTCGTGCACCTCATGTTGGGGACGTACTTGGTGTGAGGACGAGTTTTTCGGGCGTTTTTTGGTCTGGTCGACCATTCTTTGGTCTGACCCATTCAGGTCTTCGGTCTGGCGCATACCCATAAAATATAAAGCCTTGGTGATTTCGTAAAAGATGGGTTTTTTTCGCTTTTTGGTACAAAACGCAAACCTATCGGTCCAAACAATACTGAATTTGCAAAAAATTTGGTCAGAATATGAGTTTTAGCAGAAAAGTTGGATTTGTGGTAGAAATTGCGAATTTGCGTACAAGACGCTAAAATTTAAAGTTTCTCTGGTTTTGTAAAAGATTGTTTTTTGTGACCAAACTTGGTATGGAGTATCCCATGTGTACCTCAAGAGTCTCAAACAAAAAAAATTTTTTGTATTGCTTGCCTCTGAAAAAAGTTAGTTTTTCGTACGGAAATTTGCGAATTTCGCAAATAACGAATTTTAAAAATAGGTCTTTTTCATCGGGTCAAGGAGTTGTCCAAATCTAACCAAACTCGGTATCGAGTATCCCATGGGTAATTAGATTGTAAAACAAAAAGAATTTTTGGTATAGCTTGCCTAGGAAAAAAGTTAGTATTTCATACGGAAATTTGCGAATTTCGCGAATAAGGAATTTTAAAAATAGGTCTTTTTCGTCGGGTCAAGGAGTTGTCCAAATCTAACCAAACTCGGTATCGAGTATCCCATGGGTAATTAGATTGTAAAACAAAAAGAATTTTTGGTATAGCTTGCCTAGGAAAAAAGTTAGTGTTTCATACGGAAATTTGCGAATTTCGCAAATAACGATTTTTAAAAATAGGTCTTTTTCATCGGGTCAAGGAGTTGTTCAAAGTGAACCAAACTTGGTATGGAGTATCTCATTTATGTCTAGAGTGCCTTTTAGTACTAAGGTTTTTGTTTTTTCTGTAATATTTATTATTATTATTATTATATACTATTATTTTAAGGTGAGGGCTTCTAGCCCCATGAGGTGCACACCCCCTTCCTGCCCCGTTGAGACGCCGGCTAGTCGGTTTCCACCCCGCTGGGCTTTCGTGCACCTCATGTTGGGGACGTACTTGGTGTGAGGACGAGTTTTTCGGGCGTTTTTTGGTCTGGTCGACCATTCTTTGGTCTGACCCATTCAGGTCTTCGGTCTGGCGCATACCCATAAAATATAAAGCCTTGGTGATTTCGTAAAAGATGGGTTTTTTTTCGCTTTTTGGTACAAAACGCAAACCTATCGGTCCAAACAATACTGAATTTGCAAAAATTTAGTCAGAATATGAGTTTTAGCAGAAAAGTTGGATTTGTGGTAGAAATTGCGAATTTGCGTACAAGACGCTAAAATTTAAAGTTTCTCTGGTTTTGTAAAAGATTGTTTTTTGTGACCAAACTCGGTATGGAGTATCCCATGTGTACCTCAAGAGTCTCAAACAAAAAAAATTTTTTGTATAGCTTGCCTCTGAAAAAAGTTAGTTTTTCGTACGGAAATTTGCGAATTTCGCAAATAACGAATTTTAAAAATAGGTCTTTTTCATCGGGTCAAGGAGTTGTCCAAATCTAACCAAACTCGGTATCGAGTATCCCATGGGTAATTAGATTGTAAAACAAAAAGAATTTTTGGTATAGCTTGCCTAGGAAAAAAGTTAGTATTTCATACGGAAATTTGCGAATTTCGCGAATAAGGAATTTAAAAAATAGGTCTTTTTCGTCGGGTCAAGGAGTTGTCCAAATCTAACCAAACTCGGTATCGAGTATCCCATGGGTAATTAGATTGTAAAACAAAAAGAATTTTTGGTATAGCTTGCCTAGGAAAAAAGTTAGTATTTCATACGGAAATTTGCGAATTTCGCGAATAAGGAATTTTAAAAATAGGTCTTTTTCGTCGGGTCAAGGAGTTGTCCAAATCAATCCAAACCCAGTATGTAGTATCCCATGGGTAACTAGATTGTAAAACAAAAAGAATTTTTGGTATAGCTTGACTAGGAAAAAAGTTAGTATTGCATACGGAAATTTGCGAATTTCGCGAATAAGGAATTTTAAAAATAGGTCTTTTTCGTCGGGTCAAGGAGTTGTCCAAATCAATCCAAACCCGGTATGTAGTATTCCATGGGTAACTAGATTGTAAAACAAAAAGAATTTTTGGTATGGCTTGCCTCTGAAAAAAGTTAGTTTTTCGTACGGAAATTTGCGATTAATTCGAATAATTAATTTTAAATAATTTTTAAAAATAGGTCTTTTTGATTAGGTCATAGAGTCGTCCAAAGTGAACCAAACTTGGCATGGAGTATCTCATGTGTGTCTAGAGTGTAAAACAAAAAGAATTTTTTGTATAGCTTGCCTCTGAAAAGTTGGATTTGTGGTAGAAATTGCGAATTTGCGTACAAGACGCTAAAAGTTAAAGTCTCAGTGGTTTTGTAAAAGATTGCTTTTTGTCGCTTTTTGGTACAAAACGCAAACCTATCGGTCCAACCAATACTGAATCTGCAAAAAATTTGGTCAGAATATGAGTTTTAGCAGAAAAGTTGGATTTGTGGTAGAAATTGCGAATTTGCGTACAAGACGCTAAAACTTAAAGTCTCAGTGGTTTTGTAAAAGATTGCTTTTTGTCGCTTTTTGGTACAAAACGCAAACCTATCGGTCCAACCAATACTGAATCTGCAAAAAATTTGGTCAGAATATGAGTTTTTGCAGAAAAGTTGGATTTGTGGTAGAAATTGCGAATTTTTGTACAAGACGCTAAAACTTAAAGTCTCAGTGGTTTTGTAAAAGATTGCTTTTTGTCGCTTTTTGGTACAAAACGCAAACCTATCGGTCCAACCAATACTGAATCTGCAAAAAATTTGGTCAGAATATGAGTTTTAGCAGAAAAGTTGGATTTGTGGTAGAAATTGCGAATTTGCGTACAAGACGCTAAAACTTAAAGTCTCAGTGGTTTTGTAAAAGATTGCTTTTTGTCGCTTTTTGGTACAAAACGCAAACCTATCGGTCCAACCAATACTGAATCTGCAAAAAATTTGGTCAGAATATGAGTTTTAGCAGAAAAAATGGATTTGTGGCAGAACTTGCGAATTTGCTTACAAGACGCTCAAATTTAAAGTCTCAGTGGTTTCGTAAAAGATTGCTTTTTAGTCGCTTTTAGGTAAAAAACGCAAACATATTGGTCCAAATGTAGACCCGACATTTATAATTATAGAAGTGATTTGCTTGCTTATTCATTTATTTATTAATTTTAGGTTGGAAACTTAGAAGTCTTAGGTGTACTTTTGACTCCTAAATTTACCCTTTTTTTTGCAAAATTTCTCTCTAAATTGGTTTTATTTTTGCCCTGTATTGTTCAATATGTTCCTTTTAGATCATAATGAGTTCGGCATTCCCTTCAACATCAACTTTTGTTCCCCCAAAGTTTACAATCCCGAAGAAAACGCGTCAGGCCACGGAAGAGGTTCGTAATTTTATCGAAAAATTAATTTTGTTGATGTATTGATCTCTTATTTCTTTCTCTGCAATGCTAGCGAGTAAAAAGCGCAGGGGCAACCCTAGATTTCCTCGCTGGCAGTGTGGATTTCTTAATTCTAACCTTTTAAATCTTCGTTTCGTACGGAAATTTGCGAATTTCGCAAATAACGAATTTTAAAAATAGGTCTTTTTCATCGGGTCAAGGAGTTGTCCAAATCTAACCAAACTCGGTATCGAGTATCCCATGGGTAATTAGATTGTAAAACAAAAAGAGTTTTTGGTATAGTTTGCCTAGGAAAAAAGTTATTATTTCATACGGAAATTTGCGAATTTCGCGAATAAGGAATTTTGAAAATAGGTCTTTTTCGTCGGGTCAAGGAGTTGTCCAAATCAATCCAAACCCAGTATGTAGTATTCCATGGGTAACTAGATTGTAAAACAAAAAGAATTTTTGGTATAGCTTGACTAGGAAAAAAGTTAGTATTTCATACGGAAATTTGCGAATTTCGCGAATAAGGAATTTCAAATAATTTTTAAAAATAGGTCTTTTTGATTAGGTCATAGAGTCGTCCAAATCGAACCAAACTCGGTATCGAGTATCCCATGGGTAATTAGATTGTAAAACAAAAAGAATTTTTGGTATAGCTTGCCTAGGAAAAAAGTTAGTATTTCATACGGAAATTTGCGAATTTCGCGAATAAGGAATTTTAAAAATAGGTCTTTTTCGTCGGGTCAAGGAATTGTCCAAATCAATCCAAACCCAGTATGTAGTATTCCATGGGTAACTAGATTGTAAAACAAAAAGAATTTTTGGTATAGCTTGACTAGGAAAAAAGTTAGTATTTCATACGGAAATTTGCGAATTTCGCGAATAAGGAATTTCAAATAATTTTTAAAAATAGGTCTTTTTGATTAGGTCATAGAGTCGTCCAAAGTGAACCAAACTCGGTATCGAGTATTCCATGGGTAACTAGATTGTAAAACAAAAAGAATTTTTGGTATAGCTTGCCTAGGAAAAAAGTTAGTTTTTCATACGGAAATTTGCGACTATTTCAAATATTTAATTTTTAAATATAGTATTTTTCATCGGGTCAAGAAGTTATTCAAATTGAACCAAACTCGGTATGGAGTATTCCATGTGTACCTAGAGTCTCAAACAAAAAGAATTTTTTGTATAGCTTGCCTCTGAAAAAAGTTAGTTTTTCGTACGGAAATTTGCGATTAATTCGAATAATTAATTTTAAATAATTTTTAAAAATAGGTCTTTTTGATTAGGTCATAGAGTCGTCCAAATCGAACCAAACTCGGTATCGAGTATCCCATGGGTAATTAGATTGTAAAACAAAAAGAATTTTTGGTATAGCTTGCCTAGGAAAAAAGTTAGTATTTCATACGGAAATTTGCGAATTTCGCGAATAAGGAATTTTAAAAATAGGTCTTTTTCGTCGGGTCAAGGAATTGTCCAAATCAATCCAAACCCGGTATGAAGTATCCCATGGGTAATTAGAGTGTAAAACAAAAAGAATTTTTGGTATGGCTTGCCTAGGAAAAAAGTTAGTATTTCATATGGAAATTTGCTATTATTTCGAATAATTTTGCGATTATAATTTTAAAAAATAGGTCTTTTTCATCGGGTCAAGGAGTTGTCCAAATCTAACCAAACTCGGTATCGAGTATCCCATGGGTAATTAGATTGTAAAACAAGAAGAATTTTTGGTAAAGCTTGCCTAGGAAAAAAGTTAGTATTTCATACGGAAATTTGCGAATTTCGCGAATAAGTAATTTTAAAAATAGGTCTTTTTCGTCGGGTCAAGGAGTTGTCCAAATCTAACCAAACTCGGTATCGAGTATCCCATGGGTAAATAGATTGTAAAACAAAAAGAATTTTTGGTATAGCTTGCCTAGGAAAAAAGTTAGTATTTCATACGGAAATTTGCGAATTTCGCGAATAAGGAATTTTAAAAATAGGTCTTTTTCGTCGGGTCAAGGAGTTGTCCAAATCAATCCAAACCCGGTATGTAGTATCCCATGGGTAACTAGATTGTAAAACAAAAAGAATTTTTGGTATGGCTTGCCTAGGAAAAAAATTAGTATTTCATATGGAAATTTGCTATTATTTCGAATAATTTTGCGATTATAATTTTAAAAATAGGTCTTTTTCATCGGGTCAAGGAGTTGTCCAAATCTAACCAAACTCGGTATCGAGTATCCCATGGGTAATTAGATTGTAAAACAAAAAGAATTTTTGGTATAGCTTGCCTAGGAAAAAAGTTAGTATTTCATACGGAAATTTGCGAATTTCGCGAATAAGGAATTTTAAAAATAGGTCTTTTTCGTCGGGTCAAGGAGTTGTCCAAATCTAACCAAACTCGGTATCGAGTATCCTATGGGTAATTAGATTGTAAAACAAAAAGAATTTTTGGTATAGCTTGCCTAGGAAAAAAGTTAGTATTTCATACGGAAATTTGCGAATTTCGCGAATAAGGAATTTTAAAAATAGGTATTTTTCGTCGGTTCAAGGAGTTATCCAAATCAATCCAAACCCGGTATGTAGTATTCCATGGGTAACTAGATTGTAAAACAAAAAGAATTTTTGGTATGGCTTGCCTAGGAAAAAAGTTAGTATTTCATATGGAAATTTGCTATTATTTCGAATAATTTTGCGATTATAATTTTGAAAATAGGTCTTTTTCATCGGGTCAAGGAGTTGTCCAAATCTAACCAAACTGGGTATCGAGTATCCCATGGGTAATTAGATTGTAAAACAAAAAGAATTTTTGGTATAGCTTGCCTAGGAAAAAAGTTAGTATTTCATACGGAAGTTTGCTATTATTTCGAATAATTTTGCGATTATAATTTTAAAAATAGGTCTTTTTCGTCGGGTCAAGGAGTTGTCCAAATCTAACCAAACTCGGTATCGAGTATCCCATGGGTAATTAGATTGTAAAACAAAAAGAATTTTTGGTATAGCTTGCCTCTGAAAAAAGTTAGTTTTTCGTACGGAAATTTGCGAATTTCGAAAATAACGAATTTTAAAAATAAGTCTTTTTCATCGGGTCAAGGAGTTGTTCAAAGTGAACCAAACTTGGCATGGAGTATCTCATGTGTTTCTAAAGTGTAAAACAAAAAGAATTTTTTGTATAGCTTGCCTCTGAAAAAAGTTAGGTTTTCGTATATAAATTCGCAATTATTTCGTATAATTAATTTTGAAAATAGGTCTTTTTCAAATGGTCAAAAAGTGGTCCGAATCGAACCAAATTTGGTATGCAGTATCCCCTGTTTACATAGAACCTAGAATAGAAGAAATTTTTGCTAAAGCTTGCCTGTAGAAAAAGTTAGGTTTTTAAACGGAATTTTGCGATTATTTCGAATATTTAATTTTGAAATTTTGAAATATGTATTTTCGATTTGGTCATAGAGATGTTTAAATTGAACGAAAATCGGCATGGAGTATACGCTGTGTACCTAGAGTCTAAAACAAAAAGACTTTTTGCTATAGCTTGCGTAGGAAAAAGTTATTTCTTCGTACGTAAACTTCCGATTAATTCTAAGAATTAATTTTAAATAATTTTTAAAAATAGGTCTTTTTGATTATGTCATAGAGTTGTCCAAATTGAACCAAAATCGGCATGGAGTATACGCTGTGTATCTAGAGTCTAAAACAAAAAGACTTTTTGCTATAGCTTGCGTAGGAAAAAGTTATTTTTTCGTACGTAAACTTCCGATTAATTCTAAGAATTAATTTTAAATTATTTTTAAAAATAGGTCTTTTTGATTAGGTCATAGAGTCGTCCAAAGTGAACCAAACTTGGCATGGAGTATCTCATGTATGTCTAGAGTGTAAAACGAAAAGAATTTTTGGTATAGCTTACCTCTGAAAAAAGTTAGTTTGTCGTACGGAAATTTGCGATTGATTCGAATAAATAATTTTAAAAATAGGTCTTTTTGATTAGGTCATAGAGTCGTCCAAAGTGAACCAAACTTGGCATGGAGTATCTCATGTGTGTCTAGACTGTAAAACAAAAAGAATTTTTTGTATAGCTTGCCTCTGAAAAAAGTTAGTTTTTCGTACGGAAATTTGCGATTTATTCGAATAATTAATTTTAAATAATTTTTAAAAATAGGTCTTTTTGATTAGGTCATAGAGTCGTCCAAATCGAACCAAACTCGGTATCGAGTATTCCATGGGTAACTAGATTGTAAAACAAAAAGAATTTTTGGTATAGCTTGCCTAGGAAAAAAGTTAGTTTTTCATACGGAAATTTGAGACTATTTCAAATATTTAATTTTTAAATATAGTATTTTTCATCGGGTCAAGAAGTTGTCCAAATCTAACCAAACTCGGTATCGAGTATCCCATGGGTAATTAGATTGTAAAACAAAAAGAATTTTTGGTATAGCTTGCCTAGGAAAAAAGTTAGTATTTCATACGGAAATTTGCGAATTTCGCGAATAAGGAATTTTAAAAATAGGTCTTTTTCAAAGGGTCAAGGAGTTGTTCAAACTGAACCAAACTTGGTATTGAGTATCTCATTTATGTCTAGAGTGTAAAACAAAAAGAATTTTTGGTATAGCTTACCTCTGAAAAAAGTAAGTTTTTCGTACGGAAATTTGCGAATTTCGCAAATAACGAATTTTAAAAATAGGTCTCTTTCATCGGATCAAGGAGTTGTTGAAATCAAACCAAACTTGGTATGGAGTATCCCATGTGTACTCAGAGTGTAAAACGAGAAGAAGTTTTGGTATAGCTTACCTCTGAAAAAAGTAAGTTTTTGGTACGGAAATTTGCGAATTTCGCAAATAACGAATTTTAAAAATAGGTCTTTTTCAAAGGGTCAAGGAGTTGTTCAAAGTGAACCAAACTTGGTATTGAGTATTTCATTTATGTCTAGAGTCTAAAACAGAAAGAATTTTTGGTATAGCTTACCTCTGAAAAAAGTTAGTTTTTCGTACGGAAATTTGCGAATTTCGCTAATAACGAATTTTAAAAATAGGTCTTTTTCATCGGGTCAAGGAGTTGTTCAAAGTGAACCAAACTTGGCATGGAGTATCTCATGTGTGTCTAGAGTGTAAAACAAAAAGAATTTTTTGTATAGCTTGCCTCTGAAAAAAGTTAGGTTTTCGTATATAAATTCGCAATTATTTCGTATAATTAATTTTGAAAATAGGTCTTTTTCAAATGGTCAAAAAGTGGTCCGAATCGAACCAAATTTGGTATGCAGTATCCCCTGTTTACATAGAACCTAGAATAGAAGAAATTTTTGCTAAAGCTTGCCTGTAGAAAAAGTTAGGTTTTTAAACGGAATTTTGCGATTATTTCGAATATTTCGGAAAAAATTGGTCAGAATATGAGTTTTAGCAGAAAAGTTGAATTTGTGGTGGAAATTGCGAATTTGCGTACAAGACGCTAAAATTTAAAGTCTCAGTGGTTTCGTAAAAGAATGTTTTTGAAGCTTTTTGGTACAAAACGCAAACATATCTGTCCAATTAATACTGAATCTGCAAAAAATTTGGTCAGAATATGAGTTTTAGCAGAAAAGTTGCGATTTGGTTAAAAAAAAGTTTTCTCTCGGAATTCTTCTTTCTTTTTTTACTCGAGATGCTAGTGAATTGAAATGTTTGAGTTTTTTGATGATGTATCATTTTCTCTCATCTTCAGAAAGTATGTCGATCCAAATTTTTTGAATATAGAAGTGATTTGCTTTATCAAGTTTAGGTTGGAAACTTAGAAGACTTAGGTGTACTTTTGCCTATTAAATATATCCTTTTTTTTTGCAAAATTTCTCTCTAAAATGTTTTTTTTTGCTCTGCATTGTTCAAGGCCTATCAATGGGCATCAACAGAAGTATCTTTCTGGCAAATGAGCCATAGTTTAGGTGTAATTGGGTCCAGTAAAACAAAACTTCTATCTAAAGGTCAAAAAAGTCTTCTCTCAAAAGTCTTCTATTTTTCGAGGCTAGTGAAATGGGATTTTCTTGTCTTTTTTCGGCATTTTTTTTGCTTTTTCCTAGGTTGTATCCATTCCTGTCAAAAAGATACTTCTGTTGATGCCCATTGATAGGCCTTGAACAATCCAGAGCAAAAATAAACATTTTAGAGACAATTTTTGCAAAAAAAAAGAGTATATTCAAGATGCAAAAGTACACCTAAGTTTTCTAAGTTTCCAACATAAACTTGATAAAGCAAATCACTTCTATATGCAAAAAATTTGGATCGACATACTTTCTGAAGATGAGAGAAAATGATACATCATCAAAGAACTCAAACATTTCAAGCCTCTAGCATCTCGAATAAGAAAAGAAGGAAGAATTCCGAGAGAAAACTTTTTTTAACCTAATCGCAACTTTTCTGCTAAAAATCATATTCTGACCAATTTTTTTTAAAATTCAGTATTGGTTCGACAGATATATTTGCGTTTTGTACTAAAATACGGCAAAAAGCAATCTTTTATACGAAACCACAGAGACTTTAAGTTTTAGCGTCTTGTACGGAATTATGTAATTCAATTTTTCCGCTAAAACTCATATAAGTTTTTCCAGCCCTTTCAACTGAATATTTTCCAGCAGAAAGAAGAAGACAAAGAAAATATGACACTGCCTCACTGCCAGAAGAAGAAACGGTCGAGAAAACTGGAGAAGAACCCTAAATCTGTAAGATTTTCTGGATTCCAAACAAAAGCAACAGTTCTCGCTGATGCTAAAAAGGAGCTCTACAAATTTATACCTGAAGCAGCTTCTGTAGTGTTCCTGAGCTCTCGTCCAAATCAAAAAACGATGAATGGATGGGTGAACTTCAATACTGCAAAAGATTGTGAAGAATTTATCAAAAAATTGTCAAAAGATCCAAGAAATGACTTTATCAAGATGGTCAAGCCTGGCGAACATGACAAGCCGCATCGTTGCGGAATTTTTCACTTCACTTCATCTCTTTCACTTCTTGAAGATTGGAAAAAGAAAAAGTTTCCTTCTGCTGGAGCTGACATTCAATTCAATGACTCGGAGGAAACTCGATTCCTGAATTTCGTGAACTTTTAATGTATTTTTTTGCTTTTTCTAAGAGGGAAATCGAATATTAATATGTTGGTTTTTGCCTAAAGTTACGGTAGCTGTATACGTGTCTGAGAAGCAAAAGAATCACAAAAAAGGTCATATGAGTTTTAGCAGAAAAGTTGAATTTGTGGTGGAAATTACATAATTCCGCACAAGACGCTAAAATTTAAAGTCTCAGTGGTTTTGTATAAAAGATTGCTTTTTGCCGTTTTTTTAGTACAAAACGCAAACATATCTGTCCAATCAATACCGAATCTGCAAAAAATTTGGTCAGAATATGAGTTTTAGCAGAAAAGTTGCGATTAGGTTAAAAAAAGTTTCCTCTCGGAATTCTTCTTTCTTTTTTTACTCGAGATGCTAGTGGATTTAAAAAATAGGCCTTTTTCATCGGTTCAAGGAGTTGTTCAAAGTGAACCAAACTTGGTATGGAGTATCTCATTTATGTCTAGAGTGTAAAACAAAAAGAATTTTTGGTATAGCTTACCTCTGAAAAAAGTTAGTTTTTCGTACGGAAATTTGCGAATTTCGCAAATAACGAATTTTAAAAATAGGTCTTTTTCATCGGGTCAAGGAGTTGTGCAAATCTAACCAAACTCGGTATCGAGTATCCCATGGGTAATTAGATTGTAAAACAAAAAGAATTTTTTGTATAGCTTGCCTAGGAAAAAAGTTAGTATTTCATACGGAAATTTGCGAATTTCGCGAATAAGGAATTTTAAAAATAGGTCTTTTTCGTCGGGTCAAGGAGTTGTCCAAATCTAACCAAACTCGTAATCGAGTATCCCATGGGTAATTAGATTGTAAAACAAAAAGAATTTTTTGTATAGCTTGCCTAGGAAAAAAGTTAGTATTTCATACGGAAATTTGCGAATTTCGCGAATAAGGAGTTTTAAAAATAGGTCTTTTTCGTCGGGTCAAGGAGTTGTCCAAATCAATCCAAACCCGGTATGTAGTATCCCATGGGTAACTAGATTGTAAAACAAAAAGAGTTTTTGGTATGGCTTGCCTAGGAAAAAAGTTAGTATTTCATACGGAAATTTGCGAATTTCGCGAATAAGGAGTTTTAAAAATAGGTCTTTTTCGTCGGGTCAAGGAGTTGTCCAAATCAATCCAAACCCGGTATGTAGTATCCCATGGGTAACTAGATTGTAAAACAAAAAGAGTTTTTGGTATGGCTTGCCTAGGAAAAATGTTAGTATTTCATACGGAAATTTGCGAATTTCGCGAATAAGGAATTTTAAAAATAGGTCTTTTTCGTCGGGTCAAGGAGTTGTCCAAATCAATCCAAACCCGGTATTTAGTATCCCATGGGTAACTAGATTGTAAAACAAAAAGAATTTTTGGTATGGCTTGCCTAGGAAAAAAGTTAGTATTTCATATGGAAATTTGCTATTATTTCGAATAATTTTGCGATTATAATTTTAAAAATAGGTCTTTTTCGTCGGGTCAAGGAGTTGTCCAAATCCAACCTAAACTCGGTATCGAGTATCCCATGGGTAATTAGATTGTAAAACAAAAAGAATTTTTGGTATAGCTTGCCTAGGAAAAAAGTTAGTATTTCATACGGAAATTTGCGAATTTCGCGAATAAGGAATTTTAAAAATAGGTCTTTTTCGTCGGGTCAAGGAGTTGTCCAAATCCACGCTAAACTCGGTATCGAGTATCCCATGGGTAATTAGATTGTAAAACAAAAAGAGTTTTTGGTATGGCTTGCCTAGGAAAAAAGTTAGTATTTCATACGGAAATTTGCGAATTTCGCGAATAAGGAGTTTTAAAAATAGGTCTTTTTCGTCGGGTCAAGGAGTTGTCCAAATCAATCCAAACCCGGTATGTAGTATCCCATGGGTAACTAGATTGTAAAACAAAAAGAGTTTTTGGTATGGCTTGCCTAGGAAAAAAGTTAGTATTTCATACGGAAATTTGCGAATTTCGCGAATAAGGAATTTTAAAAATAGGTCTTTTTCGTCGGGTCAAGGAGTTGTCCAAATCAATCCAAACCCGGTATGTAGTATCCCATGGGTAACTAGATTGTAAAACAAAAAGAATTTTTGGTATGGCTTGCCTAGGAAAAAAGTTAGTATTTCATATGGAAATTTGCTATTATTTCGAATAATTTTGCGATTATAATTTTAAAAATAGGTCTTTTTCGTCGGGTCAAGGAGTTGTCCAAATCCAACCTAAACTCGGTATCGAGTATCCCATGGGTAATTAGATTGTAAAACAAAAAGAATTTTTGGTATAGCTTGCCTAGGAAAAAAGTTAGTATTTCATACGGAAATTTGCGAATTTCGCGAATAAGGAATTTTAAAAATAGGTCTTTTTCGTCGGGTCAAGGAGTTGTCCAAATCCACGCTAAACTCGGTATCGAGTATCCCATGGGTAATTAGATTGTAAAACAAAAAGAGTTTTTGGTATGGCTTGCCTAGGAAAAAAGTTAGTATTTCATACGGAAATTTGCGAATTTCGCGAATAAGGAGTTTTAAAAATAGGTCTTTTTCGTCGGGTCAAGGAGTTGTCCAAATCAATCCAAACCCGGTATGTAGTATCCCATGGGTAACTAGATTGTAAAACAAAAAGAGTTTTTGGTATGGCTTGCCTAGGAAAAAAGTTAGTATTTCATACGGAAATTTGCGAATTTCGCGAATAAGGAATTTTAAAAATAGGTCTTTTTCGTCGGGTCAAGGAGTTGTCCAAATCAATCCAAACCCGGTATGTAGTATCCCATGGGTAACTAGATTGTAAAACAAAAAGAATTTTTGGTATGGCTTGCCTAGGAAAAAAGTTAGTATTTCATATGGAAATTTGCTATTATTTCGAATAATTTTGCGATTATAATTTTAAAAATAGGTCTTTTTCGTCGGGTCAAGGAGTTGTCCAAATCCAACCTAAACTCGGTATCGAGTATCCCATGGGTAATTAGATTGTAAAACAAAAAGAATTTTTGGTATAGCTTGCCTAGGAAAAAAGTTAGTATTTCATACGGAAATTTGCGAATTTCGCGAATAAGGAATTTTAAAAATAGGTCTTTTTCGTCGGGTCAAGGAGTTGTCCAAATCAATCCAAACCCGGTATGTAGTATCCCATGGGTAACTAGATTGTAAAACAAAAAGAATTTTTGGTATGGCTTGCCTAGGAAAAAAGTTAGTATTTCATACGGAAATTTGCGAATTTCGCGAATAAGGAATTTTAAAAATAGGTCTTTTTCGTCGGGTCAAGGAGTTGTCCAAATCAATCCAAACCCGGTATGTAGTATCCCATGGGTAACTAGATTGTAAAACAAAAAGAATTTTTGGTATGGCTTGCCTAGGAAAAAAGTTAGTATTTCATATGGAAATTTGCTATTATTTCGAATAATTTTGCGATTATAATTTTAAAAATAGGTCTTTTTCGTCGGGTCAAGGAGTTGTCCAAATCCAACCTAAACTCGGTATCGAGTATCCCATGGGTAATTAGATTGTAAAACAAAAAGAATTTTTGGTATAGCTTGCCTAGGAAAAAAGTTAGTATTTCATACGGAAATTTGCGAATTTCGCGAATAAGGATTTTTAAAAATAGGTCTTTTTCGTCGGGTCAAGGAGTTGTCCAAATCAATCCAAACCCGGTATGTAGTATCCCATGGGTAACTGGATTGTAAAACAAAAAGAATTTTTGGTATGGCTTGCCTAGGAAAAAAGTTAGTATTTCATATGGAAATTTGCTATTATTTCGAATAATTTTGCGATTATAATTTTAAAAATAGGTCTTTATCGTCGGGTCAAGGAGTTGTCCAAATCTAACCAAACTCGGTATCGAGTATCCCACGTGTAATTAGATTGTAAAACAAAAAGAATTTTTGGTATAGCTTGCCTAGGAAAAAAGTTAGTATTTCATACGGAAATTTGCGAATTTCGCGAATAAGGAATTTTAAAAATAGGTCTTTTTCGTCGGGTCAAGGAGTTGTCCAAATCTAACCAAACTCGGTATCGAGTATCCCATGGGTAATTAGATTGTAAAACAAAAAGAATTTTTGGTATAGCTTGCCTAGGAAAAAAGTTAGTATTTCATACGGAAGTTTGCGAATTTCGCGAATAAGGAATTTTAAAAATAGGTCTTTTTCGTCGGGTCAAGGAGTTGTCCAAATCTAACCAAACTCGGTATCGAGTATCCCATGGGTAATTAGATTGTAAAACAAAAAGATTTTTTGGTATAGCTTGCCTAGGAAAAAAGTTAGTATTTCATACGGAAATTTGCGAATTTCGCGAATCAGGAATTTTAAAAATAGGTCTTTTTCGTCGGGTCAAGGAGTTGTCCAAATCAATACAAACCCAGTATGTAGTATCCCATGGGTAACTAGATTGTAAAACAAAAAGAATTTTTGGTATAGCTTGACTAGGAAAAAAGTTAGTATTTCATACGGAAATTTGCGAATTTCGCGAATAAGGAATTTTAAATAATTTTTAAAAATAGGTCTTTTTGATTAGGTCATAGAGTCGTCCAAAGTGAACCAAACTTGGCATGGAGTATCTCATGTGTGTCTAGAGTGTAAAACAAAAAGAATTTTTGGTATAGCTTGCCCCTGAAAAAAGTTAGTTTTTCTTATGGAAATTTGCGAATTTCGCAAATAACGAATTTTAAAAATAGGTCTCTTTCATCGGATCAAGGAGTTGTTGAAATCAAACCAAACTCGGTATGGAGTATCCCATGGGTAATTAGATTGTAAAACAAAAAGATTTTTTGGTATAGCTTGCCTAGGAAAAAAGTTAGTATTTCATACGGAAATTTGCGAATTTCGCGAATAAGGAATTTTAAAAATAGGTCTTTTTCGTCGGGTCAAGGAGTTGTCCAAATCTAACCAAACTCGGTATCGAGTATCCCATGGGTAATTAGATTGTAAAAAAAAGAATTTTTGGTTTAGCTTGCCTAGGAAAAAAGTTAGTATTTCATACGGAAATTTGCGAATTTCGCGAATCAGGAATTTTAAAAATAGGTCTTTTTCGTCGGGTCAAGGAGTTGTCCAAATCAATCCAAACCCAGTATGTAGTATCCCATGGGTAACTAGATTGTAAAACAAAAAGAATTTTTGGTATAGCTTGACTAGGAAAAAAGTTAGTATTTCATACGGAAATTTGCGAATTTCGCGAATAAGGAATTTTAAATAATTTTTAAAAATAGGTCTTTTTGATTAGGTCATAGAGTCGTCCAAAGTGAACCAAACTTGGCATGGAGTATCTCATGTGTGTCTAGAGTGTAAAACAAAAAGAATTTTTGGTATAGCTTGCCCCTGAAAAAAGTTAGTTTTTCGTATGGAAATTTGCGAATTTCGCAAATAACGAATTTTAAAAATAGGTCTCTTTCATCGGATCAAGGAGTTGTTGAAATCAAACCAAACTCGGTATGGAGTATCCCATGTGTACCTAGAGTCTCAAACAAAAAGAATTTTTTGTATAATTTGCCTCTGAAAAAAGTTAGTTTTTCGTATGGAAATTTGCGAATTTCGCAAATAACGAATTTTAAAAATAGGTCTCTTTCATCGGATCAAGGAGTTGTTGAAATCAAACCAAACTCGGTATGGAGTATCCCGTGTGTACCTAAAATCTCAAACAAAAAGAATTTTTTGTATAGCTTGCCTCTGAAAAAAGTTAGTTTTTCGTACGGAAATTTGCGATTAATTCGAATAATTAATTTTAAATAATTTTTAAAATTAGGTCTTTTTGATTAGGTCGTAGAGTTATCCAAAGTGAACCAAACTTGGCATGGAGTATCCCATGTGTACCTAGAGTCTCAAACAAAAAGAATTTTTTGTATAGCTTTCCTCTGAAAAAAGTTAGTTTTTCGTACGGAAATTTGCGATTAATTCGAATAATTAATTTTAAATAATTTTTAAAAATAGGTCTTTTTGATTAGGTCATAGAGTCGTCCAAATCGAACCAAACTCGGTATCGAGTATTCCATGGGTAACTAGATTGTAAAACAAAAAGAATTTTTGGTATAGCTTGCCTAGGAAAAAAGTTAGTTTTTCATACGGAAATTTGCGACCATTTCAAATATTTAATTTTTAAATATAGTATTTTTCATCGGGTCAAGAAGTTATTCAAATTGAACCAAACTCGGTATGGAGTATTCCATGTGTACCTAGATTCGAAAACAAAAAGAATTATGCAGTATGAAGTATCCCCTTTGTGTCTAGATTGTAATCTAGAAGGAATTTTTGGTATAGCTTGCCTAGGAAGAAATTTAGGTTTTTATTCGGAAAATTAAGATTAACTCGAATAATAATTTTTAAATTTTGAAATAAGTATTTTTAATTGGGTCTTAGAATCGAATAATTTTTTTAAATTTTTTAAATAATTATTTTTTAAATGCGTCATAGAGTTGTCCAAATTGAACCAAACTTGGTATGCAGTATCTCCTGTGTACCTAGAGTCTAGAACGGAAAGAATTTAGCTATAGCTTGTCTCTGGAAAGAGTTACGTTTACGTACGTAAATTCGCGATTATTTCGAATAAATAATTTTGAAAATAGGACTTTTTCAAAGGGTCAAAAAGTGGTCCCAATTGATTCAAACTTGGTATGCAGTATCCCCCGTGTACGTAGAGTCTAGAAGAGAAAGAATTTCTTCTATAGCTTGCCTGTAGAAAAGGTTAGTTTTTCAATAGGATCTTTGCGATTGTTTCAAATAATTTTGAAATTTCGAATTATGTTTTCTGGATTTGGTCATAGAGATGATTAAATTGAACCAAATTTTATATGTATTATACCCTTTGTATGTAGATTGCAGAACAGAAGAGATTTTTGCTATAGCTTGCCCCTGGAAAAAGTTAGGTTTTCATACGAAAATTCCGAATATATTGATTAATTATTTCGAATTATTAGTATAGTATTTTTTATTTGGTCCAGTCAATAATGAATCTTTGAAAAATTTGGTAAAAATGTGAGTTTTAGAAGAAAAGTTGCGATTAGGTTAAAAAAATTTTCTCGGAATTCTTCTCTTTCTTTTTTAATCGAGATGCTCGTGAATTGAGATGTATGAGTTGTTTGAGAATGTCTCGTTTTCTATCAGCTTCAGAAAAAATGTATACTCGATTTTTTTGGATGTGGAAGTGATTTGCTCTATAAGTTTAGGTTGGAAACTCAGAAGAGTTAGGTGTACTTCTGCCTCTTAAATATACCTCCTTTTTCGCAAAATATCTCTCTAAATTGCCCTGGATCATTCAAGGCCAGTTATTGCTGTAGTTTTAGTTAGTTAATTCGGAACATAATTTTCAGATCAATCATTATGAGAAAGTCCTCACGCGCTAATTGTGGATTGAACCCGCAGCTAAGAATTATGACTGGAGCTGACGAAAATCTCGATAAAGAAGCCAGCAAGCATGTCTGGGTTTTCTACAAGAAGCACGATAAAAAACCTTTTGAATTAGAGTATAATAGCCCAAGGTGGCCTCGTGAGTATACAACTGCGATGAAGATGAATATGAAGCCAAAGGAGAAGGTTATGCTTTATTTCGATCATGGTTATATTAAAAGCTCGTTGTGCGCTATTCCATTGAGGTCAAATAAAATTGAAGTGGAGAGAAATGTTGAGGCCAGGGTTGCGCAAGCTGAAACTTCACTCACTGACGTCAGTTTCGCCCCTCAGTAAGTGGCAATTTTTTCAAATACTGCAAATAGTTAGGTAGTTTTTTAAATCGTTTTCGACTACATCGTTTTCGACCCCTAAAGAAACCTAGGCGTTAGGTTTTGAACTTTCCTTGGAATATACTACAGACTGGCATTAGTATTAAGCTGATTGTTCTCCATTGTACAGGCATAATTTCCATATTTATCAAATCTAATAAAACCGCAGAAATTTTAGAACACTTTAAAACTTTGAAAAATTGTTGGCCTCCTGTCGATTTTTGTTTATCTTTTTTACCTGCTTCAATACTAAAGGCGGTCCGAGGGGTCCACGGTGGCTTTTTTCCGGCATTCTATCCGCTATGTTTTACTTTGACGTCATCAAAACCTCATTTCTTTTTCCCTTAGGGTGGAGAAAACTTCTAGCTGTCCAGTTGAACGAAACGACACCAATACGAACGAGGCGATGGTTTCTCAAAAGACAATTCTGAAGCGAAAGGGTGCTGAAAAACAAAAGTCCGCAAAAGCGTCGAAGTCTTTGTGTTTTGACAAGGGTACTGTGGGTTGCTCTCAGCAAACGTCAACTGCACCTCCAATTGTACTAGGAGCCTCTTCCACCCCTGTCAATGAAATTTCTAAAGTTAGTCTAATATTGAAACTTATTGAATCACTTCGGTACAAGTTCGCATTGCTACTCATTTTTATTAGTGCTATGAATCGTCCCAAACCTAAACAACCTAACAAAAAAACTTTAATTAAGCTTCGAAGATTATTGATTTGTTTTTAAGACTTTATGAATGATATTTTTGGTTTGAAACGTATCATCCTGTTTTTCAGAAATCTTCCGCGGACTTTGAGGAAGCTCTCGCTGGAATGACAAGTGTTGTGACCAGAAGGTTTGAAGAATTAATAAAAGTTCAGGAAGAGCATTCTAAGAAGATGGCTTCTGAGAACAAAATGCTTCGATCAAAGCTTGCAGTATTAATGAAAAAATCGAAGCAGAAAGTTGCGTCTTCAAATGCTGTGCCGCTTGAGGCAGGAGAAGTAAACAGGGAACCATTGATGTTCCATGGTACCGATCTTATGACAGTTGATGCGTCACATGGTCCTTCAGCATTTGGAAGAGCGATTGGGGCTGTGATGTTCGGAACAGGAGAGGAGAGTGCATTGATTAATCTTCGTGTCGGTAGTAAGATAAATAAAAGTGGTGCTCGTATACCATGCAGTGCTGATGACGATGGACTCTTCCGTGAGGCAGTTGAGCGTAACTTCCCATATGATAAAGAAGGAGCTTTATACAAAGCGTGGGCGGGGGCGAACCAATATGGAGCTGAGATGAGTCAAAAGTATCCACATAAAAGGGATAAGGAGAATTCTGAGCCCATTCAATAACTTCGATGTTTACTGGCTATATATTTGCTGCTTTGTTCTATTTATGCTCACCTTTATGCGCAAGTTTGTCTCGCCATTTTTGCAAGTGGATGGATTTCCATTCAGCTTTGATACAAAATTAAATGCTTCCTTTTGTTTTCAAGTTGCACGTTTTTTTTCTTTTCAAGATTGTTAATGATTGTTATGGCAATTAATACATGTTTCCATTTTTTTCCCTACTCTTTTCATCTATGTTGCCAAAGTGCTCAATTTGACAAACATGATTTAACGGTTGGTTGCTTTTTCAGATATGTCTGACAGTGTTGCAAGTGACGAAATTTTTGGGGAAGATTCTTTTGATTCTTGGTCAGATTCCTCTGAATGGTCTGCTGATGAATTAGTTTCGCAACCGCGAAAACGATCGGCTAGAATTTTGTCGGACTCCTCTGACGACGGTGCGCAAGTTGAAGTTGGAGGCAATGAATTAGTTCGTTTTCATTCGGAGAGCGTCACCACTGAGACAAGTGCCAATTTAAGGGACGACAGCAACGAAAATCTTTATGTAAAACAATTGGAAAAGAGTCTTGGCACATTAATTGAGTCTCACAGGAAGAAGTTGAAAGACTTCAGAAGAACTGAGAAAGCGTCGAATGCTGAGCAACTGAATTCATTGGGCCTAATTCTGTGCGATGAGAATGTTTACATTGATAATGAAAATGCGGTTGTTGTAATGTATAATAGTCAGAACCTGATGGAGTTAGAAGCAGGCCCCAAAGCTTCAAAATTCGGTCGACTTCTTGGGAGAAATATGTTTGGTGAAAAAGAAGATTGCTTACTCAAAACGCAGATGCTTGGACCCGGCAGAAGCTGTACGGAGCAAAGAGAACGTGTTGCAAAAGAAGCTGAAGACGCATTTGATAGTTAGTTCTCTTTTCTCATTTGTGTTCTCCAAAACCAAACGTTAAGTTTCTGTGCTTAGAAAATCACTAAGCAATAAAACTACATCAATAACTGTTCCAAGTTTACAAAAAAAATTTATCTCACTTCACTGAAATTTGCCATGTTTGCTTTTAGATGTTGTACGGAACAAGTACCCGCGTAACCCTGAGCTGGCCCTCAAAGAAGCAAGGAGCGCTGCTAATCAGATGGGTCTGGACTTCAAAAAGCCGCCCACGAAATCCTCAAAGAGAATCCGGGAGGAAAGATCTTGAGTGGAAGCTAAAGAAGGGCCAACGAATGACAAGGATGATAACTTTCAGTCAAAGGAAAATAAGAATGACTAAAGTAATGAGACTTCAACCGCTGATAGAAAAAAACGGTTGCGCAAATTATTCCTGAGCTACTCGGTAACTTTTTGCATCTTATTTTGGTTTTTTTTCTGATTTTTTTTCATTTCAAGCGCTATATGCAGTTTTGCTATGCTTTTCCTTCTCTATTTGTTTTGAGTGTTTTAACTCTTGCTTTAATTCAAGCTATAATTGATAATTGTTTCGTAATTTTTTTTGTAATTTTCTTAAGAGTTGAAAGTTTTTAGCCAACAAACTATGTTGCAGATCAGAATTATATCCTTGTTTAGTTTATTTCGGCAAAAATAATCTATCTTCAGTCGTTTATTATCTTTCAGTTCGAGTGAGACAGAAGCACAAAGCCCCTAATTTTGGCTCAATGTGACGCCCATGTTACTTCTCAGTTATTATCTCAGGAATCTCGAGATGTACAACCAATGGTTAGCAAAATCACACCCGATGAGTACTGGGCTTCTGTACGCGAAAATTCTTTATACGAAAAATATGATAAGTTGCTTCGAGCATGCTTTGCTGCATCTAAACAGTCGCTTTTCAAAATTTTGCCTGACAATTTTGGCGGATTTGGTTTTTTTTATCACGGCAGTGAGTTATTGAAAAAGTCAAATACGTGCCCTGAAAATGTCTGGGCTCTTCTCGAGAATATTGATGAAGAAGATGAGCATCTGATAGAGCCAATTTCGGTCTTCAGGCCAACAGACGCTTGCAGAAAAGCCAGGTTGATGGTTGGAGCTGTTAGGTTCGTAAACCACTCTTGCGTTCCTAATTGTGAGTACATTGTGTCCAACATCAAAGGAGTCAAATGTATTAAACTGAAAATAATCAAGAATCTGTTGCCTGGCGATGAACTTTTTGTCTTTTACGGAAGCGATTTTTTTGACGCCGGTAACAGAAATTGCAAATGTCCCAACACAAGTTTTCACGAAGTTGCTGAGACTGGTTCACAAAATGCAGCGTTTTCTCGCCAACGGTATTCTTTGATTGACTCGAAATTATTGACACACGTTGTCAGGGAAAGAAGAAGATTCCTTTTGGCAAGTACGAAAAAGAGGCGAAAAGTTAGACCAAACCTCGGAGAAGGACGAAGATATTCCAGTAGTAGTTCTAGCAGTTTGTTCAACGACTCAACTGATGAGTCTTGGTCTAGCCATGACGAAAACGATCTTGAGCAGACAATTTGCGCTGAAAACGAAACAACAATAATACCTGAGGAGAATCAGGAAGACGAAAATTCAACAATGGCACTGGAAGAGAATGAAAACGATGAGAATGAAACGATGATACCTGAAGGAAACGAGGGAGATAATCGAGTGAATCCTTTTTTCTCCACAACAGACAACTCGGAAACGGATGCACAGTTGTGGTTTAATATCAGTAATGATCTACAGGATTTGTCGGAGATTCTTTATGTATCTAATTCGAATGCAGATGAGCAAAAACCTGACGAAGGATCCTCTGAAGATGAAGCTGTTGACTCTGGTTCTCTTTCAAATTTTGTACTCTGCGTTTTTGCAATAATTGCCAAGCACGGAACATCTGATTCTGAAGCAACTGATTGGGTTAAACTGATTCAAGCGGTGCGCCCTCAAATTGTTGTTCCAAGCTTCAGATCAATGAAGAAAAAGTTCCACATGACGGAAAAAGAGAAGGCAAATCATGTGAAAAAATGTGGATTTGGTTTCCGATGGCAATTAGATTTTGTGGACGAGTTCTTATCCGTGATCACGAAACACTTGAAGTCTATAAAGAAATTTGATGCCAAACGAAATCAGGAAAGTGATTTAAATCTCCCACAGTTCTTCGTAACGACTTCCAATTTACTTAATGTATTCCTCATTTTGAACTCGGATGGTGTCAAAATAATGAAATCAGCCTCCAAGTCGATCTGGCCTGTCTGGCTTGCGATAGCCAATTTACCTCCGAAATTGAGATCATCGTTCGAGAACATTGTTTTGGCTTCCCTTTGGCTAGGAGATAACAAACCGAATTGGGATAGTGTCTTTCAGGCAAGTCTGAACATTTCTTTTCAACAATTTTTTTGTTATCAAAGTTGTGTAATTGTTCTTGTTTTTAGGACATAGAGGACAAACTGCAGGAGAAAGTGCGCACAGTCTTTTTCTCTGGTGTCAGTTACAGAGTCAAATTCAAAATCATTTTGCTGGTATCGGATATTCCTGCCACTGCCTCAATCTTGAATATGCACCACCATTTAGCTAAATATGCTTGCACGCTCTGTTTAGTGCAAACTCAGCTCGGGGATGAGATGCGATTCTTTCCTAATAGAGCGTTTGTTATGAGAACTCCCGAAGTTCACAACGAGTGCCTTCAAAAACTCGAAACAGAGAATTTGAGATCTTACCGGGGTGTCAAAGGTCGTTGCAAAATTTTTGATTTGATAGACAACCTGCCCTTGGCTGCGCCTGTGGACGTGATGCATCAAGTTTACATGGGAGTATCTAAAGTTTTGATGATAGTCATTTCGAGCAAAACTGCGAAAGGGGACCTCGAAGTTTTGGATCGATTGGTTCAATCTATTCAGGTTAATTTTACTTAATTCAGCATTTTTTTTGACATCAATTTAGCTATTTTTTTTTAGCTCACCTGTGATTTCAAACGAAAAGTTCGCAGCCTTAAAGATATCAATTTTTTGAAGGCAAACGAATTGAAAACATGGCTGCTGTACATTGGTCCAGTTTTGTTTCATCTCACTGTAAATGAAAGTCTCTTCGAACGGTTTCTCCTTTTGAGCTACAGTATTCGACTTCTTCTAACATCTCGGACTTACGCTGATCAAGCCGGTAAATTGATACATTTGTTTCTAAACAAAGTCGAGGAATGCTATGGCAACGAAGTTTTCTCAGCGAATATTCACGCTCTTTCTCATTTATCTTGGCAGGTAAAAAATTTCGGCCCGCTGTGGACAACATCTGCCATGATGTTTGAGTCAGCAAATTATCTGCTGCAGTCAAAGTTTACGGGAACTGTTAACCATCTGGCCTTGCTTGTCGAACGATACAGACGAAACAAAGCATCCTATGCTTCGAAAGTTGACACAGATTCTCTCACTGGGCTCTGTCTTGAGCTGAAACTTAGAGCGAAATCTTTCACAAGGAAAGCTGTTAAGTCAAGTATCCCTGAAAGGTTTCAAGGCGAAGTAGATGAATTCTACAGTAATGCACAAATACGAGGTCTCGAGTTCGATTCGGTGGCTCATTTCTCTTCTGTCAACAGCTATGTCAGCTTCCGTACACACAACTCTACCAAGTACGGTCGAATTCGAATATTTATGGTTAAAAATGGGTTAGAAAAGATTGGAATTCAGCTGTATCGAGTGGTCAATGCTGTCAAATGCAACCATCCAGTGAAAGCGCCCTTTTTCTCTTTCCTGAAAGTTGAAGAATCGTCAAGATACGACACATTATTCGCAGACTCGATAAAGGAAAAGTTGCTACGGATTGATGCTCTGAATGAGATATACTTCGTACCACTCATTGAGGCTTTCGAACACGACTGAGACTTTCGTCTTTTTTTCTATTTTAATTTGATTAGCATTTTTTATTGCCCAGAACAAGAAAAACTCAAACCAAACTCGTTGTTATGAGGTTTCCTAAAAAAAATTGTATGTTTAAAAAACTTTTCAGAGATAAAGTTCCTCCTTTCGGTCAAGCAGTTTTTTCCACTGAGCCAAATAGGAGCCCTACATTGTCATAATAATAATCAATGCAATGAACAACGATTTTGATCCAGCTCTTCTAGTTAAAAAAAAGTTTGCGTTTTAATTTTGTTTGCACACAGTTTCCTATACTGATGTTCCCTTTTCTCGTTGTTTCTGCCCTTTGCTTTAGCATTGATCTTAAGTTCATGCACTATTGACATTTGTCTATTACATTGCTATCGACTGCGTTGTGCCAAGATCCGGAAAAGTTAACTACAACTAAATATTTCGAGGTTTCGTAAAAAAAGACTAATTTTTTTTTTAAAATAAGGCGTTTCTGTTAGGTCAAAGACTTGTCTAACGGAAACAAATTTAAAGCTATAGCTGGTTTGAAAAAAATGGTCATTGAAATGTTCAAAAACTTCTCCAGTGTTCATTTTTCTCGTAATATATTTTTCTTCAAATTTTTCTTTACCCAAAAATGTTAATTTGTCTTTATGACTTCCGATTGTCTCTGCAGTTTTCACCCGATATTTAAACTTGTGTTTCTTTATTATTCTATGCTTGCTTACAAGTGCTTACAAGTGTTTTTCATAATTTTGATGCAAACTATATGTTTTTTTAGATGTTGTGCCACAGGAAGTATTGTATTTGTATATTAAGGACCCCTTAGAGACAAAAGTGGTCTAATTGACCCCACTTGATCTCACGAACTTAAATTTATTCAAACAAGAGAACTAATTGCTGCAATAAACACTATCGTGGCTTCTTGTGGTTGGGTTACGGTTTTCCTGTATGCCATAAATGCTTCTCATCTCAAGCTTACGAGATTAATAAATGATTGAAAAAATTCTCTCTTGACCATTTATAGCCGCTTCATTGTTTTCTGGTCTTTATCGTTGATTCAAGTGCTTTCCTGGATGCCATGGAAAGTTTCGTGGATGCCATACAAGAATTCTTGGTTGCCATACAAGATTTCTTGGATGCCATACAAGAGCCAGACGTGGATGCCATACAAGTTTTCTTGGATGCCATACAAGATTTCTTGGATGCCATACAAGAGCAATAGAGACCAAAAATGTTCTGTTTGTGGTTTATCCTGTCTACTTTCTACGTGTATACCCACCCTTTCATGGAATCGCTGAAACGCGAAAAAAAATTTGTATGGAAAACTTGGCAACCATGGTAAGATCATGCAACAAAAATTTTGTATGGCGTGTATGGAACCATATATGGCTCTTGGATATGGTTGCCAAGAAAGGTCAACACGGGGGGTTAAGTCTAGTCTATGGTCGCGGAAAATGTTTGGGCGGGGGTTTAATTGAGTCTAATCAGAGATCCGTTTGGTCCGTGACTTCCTAAGGTCACTCTTGTCTGGGACGGAGTCATCTGAAGTATTGATCTGAGACTTCAATTAACTTGGTAAATGCACAACTTTTTACATTCCTCAATCTAAAGTATCTAAAACAGTTCGAGAAATTCAGTGCTATTTTTTCACTTAGAAATCGGCTTTCTTGAAACTCGGTTTTTTAAAACTGGGTCATAAAAAATTGTCAACTGATTTTCACGGCGGGAGATTACTTTAGTATTTGTCGCCACCCCCACCCCATCAGCGGCGCCGACTCTCCCTTGGAAACAAGACAGACGCCTCCCACACTTACAGAAAATATGTTATTCCTATGATCATTTTGTTTTCAATAATTCTTCAAGCAAATTGAAACTACTTTGTTCCTGACTACGTAAGTTTAAATTTGATGAATACTGGATTTGGTTCTAAGTATAACTTTATACATTATGCAAAAACTTGTAATATCTTAAACTTTTTATTTGAAAAACAAGCAAGATTTACAAAAGAGGAGCGCTAACATTAAAGAAGTGAACGATACTGAACGTCCAACTCAACAAGAAAAACTGTCAGTTCGTAATCAATGCATGAACATTAGCATTTATTTTGCCCCAGTGTTTTTACGCCTCCCAGTTACAAACTATTTGTTGTTATATACCATTTTACTATGTAATAAGATAGCTCTCGTGCCTGGGTTGCATAAAAATTAGATGTCCACTAAGCTTGGAAGAAGGTGCCCGAAATTTAACAGGTCCGAAAATTCGACTAAAAAACTTCGACAGCTAGAAATTAAGTAAACCCAGAGGGCTCTTCTGTTCAATCTTTTTCGATAGATCAAACCATTTCCCTTAGATAATTGACACAAGAAAAAGAAAACCCAGAAAACAAAGTCTTTTAGTTTTATTAAACACAAAGTAAATTATAATTATAATAAAACATACTTGACGCTAAAAATTGTATACTAATCATACTAGTTTTTACTATAGTGCGGTCGGACGCACACCAAAGGCATCCTGAATGCACCACAATTGCTCTGTGTCATTATCCAGTATCAATACCAGCAGTGTATGTATGTATCTGTTGACTGCAAATGTGCCTTTACAAAAAGCATGCATTTTGCATGCTTTTTGCACGCTTTCCTGACATGCTCAGGCTGTTTCATCATTTTGGAAAATTTCACTGCACAGTTTTTACTATGAAATTATTCTGAACAGTCTGAATAGTTGTTCTGTTTTTTTTTCTGGACATAATGACCCAATTTTTTGATGTAAATAAGCTGTTTCAGTATTGGTTTTATAAGTTATAATGGAAATCCGCAGGCTCACTACTAAAACACTCTGGGTGCTAAACCCGGATAAATTGTCTCATTTGAGGGAGCAGAGGCGTAGTTTCAATTTTTTCTAAATCTGGAGGGCCAGTTGAGCTGTCAAATTTTCAATTTTTTGAATTTGGTTCACGTTTTGATTCTTCATCTTTTCCAACTCCACACGTTTTGGGTTTTCTGAAAACATACAATAAATTATTTTCAATCCGGAATTGTGGCAGGTGAGCTGTCATTTTGGGACTCTATTTGCATTGTTCGAGAAATGCTTGATTTAACACACCTAATTTGAACTTCAAGATTTAAAAACCGATTGAAAAAAATAAGACATTGGATCCTGTTGTTTTAAAACTCGGCTATTGGGAAATCAGACAAGTGGCTGATAGCATCGAGGAAATAGATTTCATTTAACTTACAAATTTGTCCGTCATAATCTATCTATCTGTGTATCTTGAATCAATGCTAGCATCTTTTTACTGATGTAAAAGAGTTGCATTTCATAGAGTAAATTAATACATCGCGATTGATAAACGGCCACCCCGATTACTCAGTACTGAGTGAACACTATTAATTTTATTTGTAGGTGTTTTCAATTTTTTTCCACTTTGCATACCGATTTAACGGGACAACTTTGTCTATTTTAAGCTCTTATGGCGTGAAGATTTTTGAGTATGACTACTTTTGGTTTTCCTTTAGGTGAACTGAGGTTTATTTAAAAAGATTTGCCATTTTATTCTTATTGTACATGAATAACAATTGCCTTTCAGCTTTGTTACCTCTCTCAATCATACATTTCTGTGATTAAGAGCCAGTTTTTATATGCACATTTTATTTGGCACATTCAAAAATGTCTACAATGATAGTCCGCGCGTTCACTTAAAATTTTCTATTCATGTCTTTTTTACAATACTGCAAAAACTTCACAAAACTAAAGGCAGTGAACTCAACTAACCAAATCTTCAATAATAATTGTGATTTGCCAATGCGCAAATACAGGGTTCATTTTTCAGACCTAAAATGCTGATCACAGAAATGCGAAGAAAATATCTCGACTACAATTCGAGTCATATACTTGGTTGTCAATTTAATTTTGATTTACAATAAAATCTTCTTAATGATTTTCAATTTATTGAATTTGGTTCACGTTTTGATTCTTCATCTTTTCCAACTCCACACGTTTTAGGTTTTCTGAAAACATACAATAAATTATTTTCAATCCGGAATTGTGGCAGGTTTATTTTTTCTGATAGGGAGTTATCTTTGTAATTGATGACCACTATTCGTCGCAGTTATTCAAGAAAATTTTTTTGCGCGGATTGCAATGATTTTTGTTGATTTCGTTGACCGACATTTTTGAGCTGTGATGTTATCTAAACTGAGTGGTTGTAGCTTGAGATTATTTATTCCACAGGCAAGTTTGAATATTTTGTGTTTTTTTAAATGTTCACAGAGTTCTTTCTGAAAATCGATGTCCACATTTTTTGCAGAAAAATACATCACGATTTACAGTGTTTGCTTCGAGTGAAAATATTCAGCTAATTTTTACTCTTTGGCAAACTTTTTTTCTTCTAAGGAGCTTCTTTTCTTGCGTTTCGTGGTGAGAAAGACAAATCATTTGGTGGTCATTTCACTTTTCCTAATATAATCTTCTTCCATGAGGATTCAGAGTTGATTTGTTTGTTCTTGATTAGTTCTGCAATGCAATGCAATAAAAAATAATAACATATTGCATATACCTTCAATAACAAAAATTAATAGAAAATTAAAAAAAGAGCAAATTTGGGTACTTGGCGGCCACAGTTTTTTGCCAAAAAGGTATATTCAATCCACCACGAGGTTTTGGTTTCTCTTTCAAAGACTTTTAATTGACTAAACAAAAAAATAGACATAGATTGGATCATGAATGGATTCGAAGAAACATTTACAAAATCTCCGATCAAAAACATGAAAAGAAACAATGAAAATCATGATGAAATCATGAAAATCATGAAAAAAAGAAACGCTGAAAATCAATGGCAAATTGCCGCATGTGACAAAAAAACAACAAGCGAGATAGCAACTTTTTTGTTCAAACACCGTTTTCTCACTGTGCTGTAAAAATAGTGAAAAAATTTCACGCTGCAAAACCACTCGCTTTTGCGCTCTGCTTCCTGTTTCAGCGTGACCAAAATCATCACTGCAATTCGGCTTCTGAAATCAAGAAAATGTGTGAACAAATCTTCGAAAAAACAAAGCCCTAACACAAATCAGTTTCTTTGAATTGTAATAAAAACTGACCCAATTAGAAACATTCGGAGAAAATATATGATTAGGTATTAGTTATGTGAACAAGCTTGATTTCAAATGATGGCAAGTGCAAAATCTTCAGGTGGAAAATCATAAAATTGACGAGTGTGAAAGATATCGACTCAATTACCGGCAGAGATCGATTGAACTGAATAAATATTTATAACGAAATGGTATCATAAAAATGAAAAACTGAATAAAAATTTAATATCTGGTTTCAGACTCCACGGAGTTTTTTTGACTCATTACTTTATTTGCCCACGGAATGAAGTGCTACTAACAAACAACTGTAAAATAATGGCGTTGATTGCGGTGAAAATTTGTAAGATAGTCAATGAGTGTGCTAACCGTAGTAAGTATCGTCGTACTAAAAATTATAGCTCTGAATAGCGCTGAACGCCGGAATTTTGCAATTTGAGCACTGCAAATAAGCGGCGAAGTTACTCAAATTCACTGCATTGAAAAAGTTGTCTTCACCGCATTAACGCTATCGGTGGATAAGTTGTACTTCAGAATCTTTGGACTGTACTCACTAGAAGTAAGAGGCAAAGGTACGCAAAAAGGGGGAAAATGAAAAAGAAATGCTCCAAAACTAAATGGAATAATTAAGTTAAACAACATACTTGAAAATGCGGCGAAGTTAAAGAAATTAGCAATGAAATATTTTGAACACCATGTTTGGCGGAAAAGCATTAAACCTTTTAATAAATTTTTACATTTTCAGTTTGCTGTTAGATTTAACTGTTAGATGTGAAAGCGATAACACTAATTATCATAACTTTGGAAGTTATTACAACTGTTTTTGTAATTCTGCCGTTCCATTCTGATTTGTGACTATAAAATTATCAGCCAAACTTAGTTGACAATTAACTTGGTTAACATAACGGTTTTCATCAATACAACAGGTCAACAGTTTATGAATCTCAATTCATCAGCATTTTTTTATTTTTTCCACATGCAAAATGTTTGTTTTTATTCTCCCCATTTTGGTCAGTTAAGAATAAAAATAGCAGAACTGCACATTAATAAGGCTCCCGTTTGCTGCAATCGTTTTGGCGGCTCACCATAAAAGGACCAATATGTACTATTCTTTTTCTGAATTGGTTAATAAATGTGGTCAAAAAGAGCAAGTAAAAGTCATTGAGACAGACCCCTTGATCATATCTGTCAACAATGATTGCAACAGTAATGGATCAACCATATCCCCTCCGATCTGTCGAGCACCCAAAAAGCAAAATAGTCAACTAGGGAGCCCGTGCCAACACCATTGCCGCTGATCCCCGAATATCGGTGATTGACAAGGATTGCATCAATTTACAGAAGGGTACAGACAACCCCTGCGCTTGGAAAGAATGGTTGTCACTTAACACAGCCAACCACTTGGTTGTTTTCTTGAAGGTTGCCGATATTCCACCAAGGACTTCAATTGCAAGGGGAAAAAGTAATTCCCATTTTTGCGCAGCTATCGTCGTGGAGGCAAAAATTTCTTTCATCTGCCGCATCAAGCGCGTATCCTGCTTTTGTAGCCACATTAGTGAGACAGTTGGATTGCAGCGACGAAGTAACAGTTGCATCAAATGCAGCAGGTATCCCCGCTTCCCAAGTCGGGACAAAGATGTCTCCGGGGTGCGATTGGTTTCTGGAATGAGGTCCTTTTTTCATCTACTGGTGAGAGTTTCGCAGATGAGCAAGCAGGCACTATTTTATCTCAAATCCGGTCATGTCTTGCAAATTTGTCTTCTCGACCGTGACACGCAATGGCATGATCCCCATAGATGTCAAGAACTCCTGTTTTACAAAACGGGCAATTACTTTGGGCGTCGTAGACAGGGACACCCAACATGAACTTTGCACTAATTCTAAACTCATTTGGTGTCACATGAAGCCCAAGAGCTGGAATGAGGCAGCAGACAACCAAGCTCCAGCATGTCGAACAGACAATGAGAGAAGAGGGGCGGAATCTCTCTCACAAGCTAGATTTTCTTTGAGACCAAGAAATTTTTCATTATCAAGAGCATGTTGGATCGTCTTTCGAGAAAGGTTTGAAATGTTCAGTTGTGCTATACTGGAATAAAGATCCTGAAAAACTTGGCAACTTTTTGGGCTTTCACCGGTTATTTTTGAAACAAGATCTTCAGAGGAGAGAACAAAACCAACGTATGATGCTTTATACTGGTCTTTGCATTGGCGAACACCCAAAACTGAAAGGGTTATGGGCAGAGTAGCTTGAGTCCAGGATTATTCTGGAAGAACAGTTCCAAGGATATTCTCAAGTTTTTCGCGCTGTTGGGCATCATATTCTGTTAGGGATTTAATAACTGAACTTGTCGGCTTTTGACAATGCAAAGATTACACAATCTTGGGGGCCCCAATGCAGTGGCGTAGGATACCTAGGACGCACTGAGGGTCGTCAAGTTAGTCCAATTTTTCAAAAAGAAACCTTATATTCCCTATCCTTTCGTTAAATTTCATGCAGACAAACTCTGTGGTCCTAACGCAGCTCCAAGAATCTCAAAGCCCTAAATATCATTTTGTTTCACTCTTATATGCAGTCTGTCTACGTGGACCACAGTTTGCACTTATCGACCCTGACGTGGAGGCCGCGATCAGGTCCGAGCTGGCATAGAGGATCCCAAGATCTAATGAGATCGTCCTCTGAGCCCACCAAGACACCATCATCTAGATACCAGGAATATTGTCGGAGCTCCTGAATTTTCTCTATAACGGACCTGAGCATCAGAGAGAAAAGCAAAGGGCCCAATGGGTGGCCTTGTTGGATACCTCTTTCACTGCTAACAACAAATTTGTCATAGAATAATTGGCTTTGTTGTGAATAACAGAAATTGCTGAAAGCGGCAATGCGAGGCATTGAACTGGTAACGGCTTTCAGCATTTCACTGCGTTTTATCGAATTGAATGAATTGCAAAAGTCAATTTGCAAAATACCCGAAAAACTGGACGAGTTGAGAATTTTTTCATGCGAAAACTTAGTCGGATATATCATGGCTTCCGCCCCACACTTCACTCCGACACCCAATTGCAGGCTCTGGAAAAGTTCTTTCGCTTCTAAATTTGCTTCATTGTCTAAACATTTAGCTATTAGCCTTCTCAAGACTTCTCCGACTGCAATAGGGCGAATACCGCCTTTCTTTTTCAGCAAGGCTGATAAAGATGCACTACATAGAGCTTTTGAAACAAATTCGGGAAGTTCCCCACGGCAGCTTATGTTTACAAGCTTAGTCAGTACTCTCAAAGCAACTTGTGACTGATCTGAAGCGGTACACTGTACAGCATGCAAAAGATGTTCGGGAAACATTTTTGAAGGACCAGCTGCTGTAAATCTTGAAAACGTGTTCAGCTGTTCCGAAACATTTTCCTCACTGAATTGATAGGCTTGTGATGAAAAATTTTGGACTACAATAGGCTTTTCTTCAGGGGGATGCAATTTTTTCAAACTATCGAGAGTTGCCTTGTTGACTGGTGCAAAACCATCAGAAGCCAAAATTTTTGCTGCTCTGCCATATTGGCCCTAGAAACACAAATTTTTTGCATGTCACTCTCTTCAGAATTTGTATCGTTTGATCGGTTTGACTGTTTCAAAGAGCAAGCTTCAATCCAAAGCCCTCCAAAGCCTCCGCTGTTCTTGCGATTAATTCTTTGCAGAATTCTTTGGTCGTTGTTCCCTCTGTGTTTTGTGCCCACCTCTATTACTGGCACGTAAATATATCCAACTTTCGTTTCTTCCGAAAGATGTTCTAATACCTGCATCTTATATAATTTGTCGGCTGTGTCAGGAATAAATAAAATAGAGCCAGGTGAATTGTGAAACCTAATTTCTTTTGTAAGGTTGGACATCTGTTGAGTTAGACCGCTGCTTGGGATGGGATTTACCTCAATCTCGGAACAAATGTCTCTCTGAGATGAATTTTCAATTCTCAAAGCTTCTTTTGTTCATAAATCGGACTTCATTATTGAGCGTGCGAAAAACTGTTTATAAGAAAACAATATACCACTTCTCCTCTTTATAGACTGCCACAGTACTAAAAAATGGAATAATTTCACCGGGGAATCTGCAACTTGAGACTGATAGAGTTGTTCCACCCGGTGGGACTTCGGCCGCCCACAGCAACATACTGCTGAGTGGATTTCTTGAAGAAGACCCCAATTAAAGGATAACAGCCACTAATTTAAAAAAGGGGTTTCAGTTTTGGGTGCTAAAGATTCAAATTGCAAATGCAAATTTTTCTGATTTTTTGTTTTGCTCGTTGAATTTGAGAGATCAACTGGACGCACGTGGAATTACTTCCTCCAAATTGTATTTTCATAGATATAAAGCACTTAAATCAATTCAGTGCTTGCGATTTTCATGTTGACAAAGAAAAGAATTCATTTTAAAATCTGAGGGGGGGTGGGGGGGGGGGGGTAGGGGTAGGAGTGATATCAGTAGCTCCAAGAAACAATTTTGCTTCGATTCCTAGCTGATTTTGGTGAAATACTATTTTCACATGCTTTGTAGAATAGGTCACTGCTTCAAAAACGTGAAATTAACTCGTTGTTGTAATTATACATACACTATGGTACCACAAAGCTTCGTACAGCATGATTTCTGCTTTTAAAGCATAATTCGTGCTTCATAAGCATGGTTTGCGACAAGGCGTAAAAAAGGTGTGAAATTTAGAAGTTTTAGGAGATATTTCATTCTCACTTTCTCCGCTGAAACAGAAAAGATGGTTAATCCGCTTTGTTCTTATTCCGTTTGTCAAGTTGTTACGCTAAGAGATGTCGGATTTTCAAGGTCTAAAATACAAAAACAACTCAAATTAAAATCAAGATCCAGTGCACAGTATGCATACAACCGTTACCTGAAAAACAACAGTTTCAAGGCCCAAAAATCAAGCGGAAGAACCCCCAAAATTTCAAAAAAATCAGAAAAAAAGTTAGTTGCCGATGTTTTGAAAGATCCCAAAACCTCACTGGAGCGAATTCGTGTGGCTCATAACGCTTTCTCTTGCTACGATACAATTTCCATGGGTACAGTTATACGAATTCTCAAAAATTATGGCGTTTTTTCAAGAAATGCAGCAAAAATGTCAGTATGAAGAATAAAAGCAAGTGTTTTCGTTCAAAATGGTGTATCAATATGCTCAAGAAGCCGTTCTCTTTCTGGCAGAATGTGGTTTTGCTGAAACAAGGGTGATGAAACAAGGGTGCGCATCTCCAGCGACGGAATTGTTAGAGTTTTTTGAAGAAATAGAACGAGATTTCTTGAAAAAACACAAAAAATTTGAGTTCGGACAAACGATCACTTATTTTTTGTGGTGCAATACGATCATATTGACGGAAATTGCCTGTTAAGTGTCCAAACAAGCTAAACGCTGTCGGTTATTTGGAAATTTTGAAAATTTACGAGAAAAAATGCATTTCCTGGACCTAAGTTTTCAGCAAGATGATGCTGCTGTGCATAAATCGAAGATTATCGGCAATTTCTTCCAAGAAAACGTGTGGGAGGTACTGGAATGGCCAGCATACAGTCCAGATCTGAACCCTATTGAAAATTTATGGGCGATTTTGAAGCAGCGATTACGAAAACAGACAATTTTTTGGGAAAATTTAGAAGAAAAAGTGTATGAAATTTGGAATGAAATTGACGCAGACGTCGTGAGAAACCTGTATAAAACTATACAAACCGTCTACTAGACGTTAGAAAAGCTAAAGGTGTAATGACGCGTTATTAGAGAACTAATTTGAACTCAAAATGTTATACTATTTGTTGTTTCTATTGCTTTTTTAAAAATCTTTAGGTGTACGTAGCTTTTTGGTACCATAGTGTATGAAGATTTCAGTCGGCAGAACTTTGATGTCTTTTCCATTATCACCCCTTCCCCATTTTTAGAGCGGAGATGATCTCTAGCACCCATCCTGGTAATTATACCATAATGAGGGCCTATAATTTCGGGGGGGGGGGGGGGAGGGAGGGAGGTGTTATTATGGGAAAGAGCCAAAATTTTAAAGACATTGCAGATGGAGCATTGGTAGAAATAGAAACTGAAGCCAGCATGATGAAAGTTAAAAGTTCAAAAATGAGACCAAATAGTAAATTTTTGTTAATTTCACCACTTGATTTAGCGGTAAAGTTACTATTTTAGCAGTGAGAGATGTGAATTTACTGTATTTCACCGCTAATTTAATTCATATTGAATAACGTCCCCCCGCTAAACTTTTTCACGGCTAAATTACGTAAAACTTTTCAAGTGAAAAAAAAACATTTGTTTTTATTGCTTATTCTACATGACTTTTCATTATGTCTGTTTTTCGTGATATTGAACGCGTACATTTTTTGTCGTTCAGGTGAATTCTCCAAACAGATGGACGTTCTGAAATATAATTAAGTAAAATATCTGTATATTCTCATATCCCTGTTTTGTTGTGTAAATAATTAATTTATTCAATAACTTAAAATTTTATCTATCCGATGGGTCATGGTTTTGAGCTCAGTGAATTACGCATACTCGTTAACTCTATGGCTAAATTCACATCACTTTCACATCAAAATTATTCAGTGCATAATTATACAAAATTTATTCTATATTTCTTAAAAATTCGGGATCTATTAGTGAATATTTTTGAAACCGTTTCAGCAAATTCTTCATGATGGCGGTTGATCAGTATTTGAAAATGATCACGCATGTCCTTGCATTGTTGGTGTTGTTGTTGTTGACTGTGGAAAAAACGGAAGCCATTGGACAAGAATACTGCCAGGATGGAAGTACATTTTTGGAAGCGACTGCAATCGGTAACTGCTTTGCTCTGGTTGACATCCGAGAAGGTCCAATCCCTATGGAACAAGCCTCAGATAAGTGTGACACTCGTTTCAGTGGCGGAAAGCTGGTGAATGTCATGAGTAAAGTAAGTTTACATCCCAGGATGAGTTCTGTGACTCGGGACATGTATGGGCCAGAGGAATCTTGGGTCGCTGGAATAGAGGGAGAGGGAAGGGGAGGGGGAGGGGAGGTGAGGGTGGGTTGAGTTGGAGCCTTGAGCTTATAGTTGTACATAAATTTGGTCACGCCTCCCACCATGCCTTCCGTTTGGCCTGAATTAGTTTGGTGTGTTTGTTCTGTTATTCTTACCCATTCCAACTTTTGGTTCTGCTCGGTTTGACCCATATACCCCCGGGCTAAAAATTAGATTTTGAAACGCAAATTTCGGATCTACTCTATTTTGCCCCCACCAGCTTAGTGGGCTTATTTCTTTTACACCCCCCAGGCGTAAAAGAAATAAGCCCATTACGCATTTTGTGGGCCTTTTCAACCCTGTGGGTGGTCACCAACTTAATTTAAATCGTCAATTCCTTTCGTTCAAATGTTGCTGGTCCAAATGGTGCTTTTTGGGCACATCTGGTTGCATGAATTGAATTTAGGTCTGGAGTCCCTGAAAATAAAAAAATAATTCCAAATTTTTGGTTAAAAAAAACCTTGAAGAGACTATAAGTTGACTATATGTGGGTATGATGACTTTAGGTCACCCTATGAAAAAATTTTGCGTCAACTTTAGTAGCGTGTCCGGGTCTTTTCCATTATAGCCCCCCCCCCCCCCCCCGCAGCTTAGCGGTAAGATAACCTATAGCCCCCCCCCCCCAAAAAAAAAATCATGGTAAATATACCATAATGGGGGGGGGCTATAATTTCATGGGGGGCTATAATGGGAAAGACCCGCGTGTCCTACCATGTAAATGTTCCTACCTGGAAAATAATAGTCTTTTCACATGATTGACACGTGTCAATTATATGAAAAGACTATTAATGTGCACTCAAAAGCCCTTTCATCAGACTATCCCCAGACTCCCGTGACCTCTGATCATACTATTATGATCCAACCAATTTCCAGACCCTGAAACTTTTGTCTGGTAACACACCATGTGCGTTCGACTTGGGTCTGATCAGAGGTCACTTCCGGATGGCATCTCAACCTGGGACCGCAATTAAAGTAGTCTTTTCAAATCAGGATATTTTTCTTCAAGTTCACTTTTCGATGATCATGGTCATTTCGTACCATGTTTAATTTGATTATTCGTTTTCGATACAGTTTAGTTAATCATGGGCGCAAATTTGAACTTTTAACTCGTTGTTTATTTATTTGTTTGTTTTGTTTTGATCAGGAGGAGCTCGAGATAATTTTGAACTGGGCTATCAACCAGGGACTTCCGAATGATACCAACTCCGGATTCTGGACGGCTTGGAAGAGAGACCTAGCTGCCCCCGCAGAGCCAAATGGGACAGTCACAAAGACTAACCAGGACATCAGAAAAGATCGGGAACTCTTCAAATTGCCATGGAGGAGGAGCGGAGGTCGTCCGGTGGACAGTATTTGGCGAAATGAGACACAGCCTGGAAACACCCTGGACCAACGAGATGAAATGTGTACAGCCCAAAGTCGCCCTGGAAAGCAGCCAGAGTTCTTGGGAATAGATGACTACGAATGCAATGGTACAACTCTTCATTACATTGTCTGTCAAGTTCCGATGGTTAATGATGATTATGAATGATAATGATATTGACGGAGAAGGTGTGAATGAAGATTAAGATCTATCACGTCACACTGATTTCACGCTGATCTGGGCCCAATTTAGCACTGTCTTAAGTAAATAGGTGTGGTGGTTTTGGTAAATTATGATAAAATTTGAAGTTTGAGTTAAACTGTTGGTGTTGTAATCCTGGTCGGCGTCGCATAGAATTTTATTGTTGGAGCTTGGTTATTTCATACGAGCACATTGTCGAATCATACCATGCTGCATAACCATTTTACAGTGGAAAAAACTATTATTGATCCATGATTTCCTCTAAATCATAGAAACCGGATTAGACTTATGTACTATGCCCCCGGGTCGAATTTCCTCCCTAAATCCTCCCATTTTGTTGTAAGAGTGGGGGGAGGTAATTCGTCTATGGGGGTTAAATTGATGTAAGAGCGTGGGGGTAATTTAATCAGAGGGGGTAAAATGATATAAGAGTTGGGCTGCAATGGGAGGACTTTTGAGGAATTATCCCCCCCCTACTGAAATTGCCATGTAAGAGTGGGTTGCAAAGGGCTGCAGTGGGAGGACTTTTGAGGAATTACCCCCCCCCCTGACTAAAATTGCCACGTAAGAGTGGGCTGCAATGGGAGGACTTTTCAGGAATTACCCCCTGGCTAAAATTGCCATGTAAGAGTGGGCTGCAATGGGCTGCAATGGGAGGACTTTTGAGGAATTACCCCCCCCCTGACTAAAATTACCAAGTAAGAGTGGGCTGCAATGGGAGGACTTTTCAGGAATTAACCCCCTGACTGAAATTGCCATGTAAGAGTGGGCTGCAATGGGCTGCAGTGGGAGGACTTTTGAGGAATTACCCCCCCCCCCTGACTAAAATTACCAAGTAAGAGTGGGCTGCAATGGGCTGCAATGGGAGGACTTTTGAGGAATTACCCCCCCCCCCCTGACTAAAATTACCAAGTAAGAGTGGGCTGCAATGGGAGGACTTTTCAGGAATTAACCCCCTGACTGAAATTGCCATATAAGAGAGGGCTGCAATCGGCTGCAATCAGAGGACTTTTGAGAAATTGCCCCCTAATTTAAATTGCCGTGTAAGAGTGGGGTGCAATGGGCTGCAATGGGAGGACTTTTCAAGAATTACACCCCCCTGAATGAAATTGCCATGTAAGAGTGGGCTGCAATGGTTAAAATGGTGTAACAGTGAGGTGGTAATTTGTTAAGAGGGGGTAAAATGATGTAAGAGTTGGGCTGCCAAGAGGGGTAAAATGGTGTAAGAGTGAGGAGGTAATTTGTTCAGAGGTGGTAAAATGATTTAAAAGTTGGGATGCCAAGGGGGCAAAATGGTGTAAGAGTGAGGGGGTAATTTGTTAAGAGGGGGTAAAATGATGTAAGAGTTGGGCTGCGAAGGGGGGTAAAATGGTGTAAGAGTGAGGAGGTAATTTGTCGAGAGAGGGTTAAATTGAGCTAAGAGTTGAGCTGCCAGGGAGGGGGGATGGGTAAAATGGTGTAAGAGTGAGGGGGTAATTTGTTCAGAGGGGGTAAAATGGTGTAAGAGTTGGGCTGCCGAGGGGGGTAAATTGGTATAAGAGTGAGGGGGTAATTTGTTCTGAGGGGTAAAATGATGTAAGAGTGAGGGGGTAATTTGTTGAGAGGGGTCAATTCTATTAAATATTATTCATATATAAAGACTGTCAAGAGTTGGCCAAGCGTTGATGGTCTGGAGTTAAGGCGACCCAGCTGAGGGTACAGAGGTTTTGGGTTCAAGACTGGCAGTCTTCAGGTATGGGCGCTAAAACAATGTAAGATTGAGGGGGTAAATTGATGTAAGAGTTGGGCTGCCAAGTGGGGTAAAATGATGTAAGAGTGGGGCTGCAATGGTAAGATTTTTTAGGAAAATGCAGCTCAAAACTCTTACGTCGTTTTTGGTCCGCATTGGGCTTGCAAGGGGGGGATAAAATGGTGTAAGAGTGAGGGGGTAAAAGACAAATTAACCCCCAACTCTTACATCGTTTTGGTCTGTCAAGGGAGTAAAACGATGTAAGATTTGGGGGTAATGTATAAATTAGCCCCGAACTCGTACATCGTTTTACCCCCCTTGACAGACCAAAAAGATGTAAGAGTGGGGAGTTAATTTGTCTTTTACCCCCTCACTCTTACACCATTTTACCCCCGTTGAAAACCCAATGCAGCCCAAAAATATGCAAGAGTTTTGAGCTGCATTTTCCTAAAAAATCCTCCCATTGCAGCCCCATTCTTACGTCATTTTGGGCGGTAAAATTCAACCCGGGCCCGTTCCTGCTGCTCAAAATGGTAATCCGTGCTCACACTTTTTTCTTCTAAACGTGGGATTGTTTTGTCATTTTTTTGTTGGAGTGTCCAGCATTACAATTCTAACTTAACCTCACATACAATTCCAATACATGGCATTCACAACATTGATAATGCGCTGCGATTAAAAGTGAATTAACGCGCGCAAAATTTTTTCGCCCATATAAAATCTTTCTATGAATTAAACCGAGTCACCGACAAAATTTGGCAATCTTAATGAATGATTTTGAAGAGCTTTTATGAGCGCACTATGATCCATCGATGCAGTTGATTTTTTCACTGAATTATCGATAAAAAATCCCTGGATATATAAACTTCTTTGGTGTCACTATAATCAATCGATAACAATTATTGTTACGTTCAAAAAGAAGTTTAGTTTAATGTTTTGTTCAATTGTTAGATATTTTTAGTTGGTTCACATGAAAAATATAACCGACTAACGTCAAGCGAATTGCTCTCAAACGAACGGCAAGCAGCTGGCTTGGGTAGTACCGGTCAAGCAATTGGGGGAGTTAGGGTTTGGAGTTCGGGAAGAAAGACGGTTGCAACCGCCAGGTAGAGGAGGAAAAACTGGGGGTATGCTGGGTGAGTTGAGGGGGATTGAGTTGGGTGGGGGAGAATGGGGGTCAGAATTTCTAGATTAAGAACTGCCCTTTGCACCATGAAATTGTGTTCTCAAAACAATTTTGAGGAATCCCATTGTTAGACACTGGTTTGGTTTAAGGCTCTAAGAAAACATGATACGCTCCGAGTGTGACCTGTTTATCCCGGTTTTGAGGGAGAATTGTCACACGAAAAATCCGTCAAGCAAAAGAGTTACATACAAAATATAAGTACCACCGGACTATTATCGCTACAAACTTCGTTTGAGAGCAATTACTAAGAATAAACATTGCCGCATTGTTGTTGACTACACTCTTCATGACCAGACAATTGGTAGTAAGAAAACAAGGATTTGAGCGCTTACTCGTAAGACTTGCATAATTGTACTCACACGGTGCAAGGAGTCAAAAAACCTTTTAAATGGGAGTAAAAAAAATAATTGTCGGGTCGAGCTCTTATCACCAGAATTTGCTCAAAAGTTCGAAATTGCGGTGATTTTGGTAATTAGTTGTAATAATTGCGGCTTTCAGCACTGAATGCCTTAGAAATAAAACTTCCACAGCTAAAAACGGCACAACTTAATTCAATTCACCGTTAAAAACTCACCACAAAAATTTTTTCAAAATTTACGGTTTTTAGCGGTGTAATTTTTAATTTTCAGCTCTTCCTGTTGGTAGCGATGCAAAATTTTTTTGCACCGCTTATGCAATGAAAATAAATTTTTCAACGCTAAAAATCACAGATTTTACAAAACATCAACGCATATGTTTGGGTAAAAATTATTTATAACGAAGGTTTCTGTGAATCAGTGAATATTAAACAGCTACAAACCTCAAATCTTACAAAATTTCACCACTTTTAGGGCAATCATTGTTAAAAAAATTCGGGCACGTGGCCTTGAAAAACCATTCACAACTGTTCGCTGCAATTCTTACATTATTTTTTATCACCAAAACCTCGATTGACGTAATCGCAACGGAGCATCTTTAACCTACAGCCGCCTGTTTGCAGCTGCCACTTTTCTTTTTATTCTCTCATATTTCGAATTTTCGCTTTCATGAGATGCATTGCTATTTTTTTTAGGTCTATGACCATTTTATACGTCTGAAAACAGTTTCAATGCGTGCACTTATAAGCTAAAAGCGGCAAAAGTCATCAACGGAGGACTCTACAATGTCCGTGCATAGATACAATTCCAGTGTAATGTTTGATAGAATCCGCTCTATACAGAACTCTGAACTCTTGAAACATGCTGACCTTTATGACAGCGTACTAGCCAATTCGGTGCCTAAAACAAGTCACTATGTTTTGTAAAACTCTGAAGATTAATTCAATGTTGTTGAAAACAGGCTCTCCTTGCTAACTTTTTTCATCCTTAACATCTAGATTCTAAATTGGTCTTATTATATTTATCTCGTATTTCAAATTGTTTACTTGACTCAGTAGATAAGACGTTGATTTTTTGTCCAACATTTTGATTGGCTAAACGGATATCAGTTCACGTCAGACGCAATAAGTGACGCCATCAAACCCAAGTAAACCTCTGACGCACATTCTAGAAGAAACAAAATTGTGGAGGAACTCACATGACTTGTTCTCAAATCCCAATTACTTCATTATAGAACTTCATATTACTGTGGTTTATATCCAAAGCCCCAGTCAACACATTCTTGTTGTTCCAACATTTTTTCAAAAAATGGGGAATATTTATGAGAGGCTGGCTTTTATATGTGCGAGGGGAATATATATGTCACATCGGATTGATATTTAAGATAGAAACAAGCAAAAATTGTTGTCGTAAATTTAGTATTTTGGTGTGTATTTTGAGGTTAGTAGTTAAACTCTGCCTCTAGTTGTTATTAGCATGCAAAAGAAAAGTTGAAAGCTGTTCGTAAAGTCTCTCTTTTAGTTGCGTTGAGGAACTTTGAATATCAGCAAAATTTATTTTTCTAGTCTTTTGCCTTTTTTAAGTAAGAGTATTTCTGAAGAAATAGGAAAATTTAAGAATTTTTTCAAGAATTGAAAAAGAAACAAAATTCTTTTTCTGTCAAAGGACATTTTTCGTTTTCATTTGAGGAGTTTTGCAATCAAGGAAAGATTTAGATTTTCATTTACAGAAACGGCTTAAGACTGAAAAAAATCAGTCTGAAGAGCAAATTCAAACAGACTTCAAAATACCAAATAGAGCAAATACAAACTCAAAATATAAAAAAAATCAATATTTTTGACCAAAAATTTTCAAAAAAAGAATAATTTCGTTTTTTCTCAAACTTTTGTTGAAAAACCGTTTTTATCCGTATCTGTTTCATGCTGGTTGAAAACGGTTGCAGGAACCATTTTTTCCTCTGTATCAAAAATAATTTTGGGAAATTGAGACTTCAGACAATTAAGAGCTCTCGATATAGCAAAAATCAACTAAAAATAAAACGAACTAAAAGCAGGAAAAAGTATTGTTTTCGAAATTCCGGAGTTTTTTTACAAAAAATTCTTCTCATTTAATCAGAACTAACCATTTGAGCGTTTTCAAAACCTTGTAAACGTTAAGAAAACAGTATCTTGAAATGAACATCAATTCAACCAAATTCATTATATAAAAAAGAAACCTTTTCTTAATTTTTATGTGTACTCTTTATAATGTCAAATTCCGGATTTGGATATTTCTAAGGCCATGGCTGTGTGGTTTTTATCTTGCTGCTTACATGTTGGCGAGATTTTGAGAAATTCGTTGTTTCCTTGGTTCTCGAAACATCAAAAATCACAAAAAAATTTGAAAACCTTAAAACCGCTCCTTCCAAATTTTACTGTCAATTTTACAGATACCGATACAGTTGCCTAAAGAAGTCCAAACCTAGTTTTTCAGATTAAAGAACAGTCAAGCCAGATTTAGCGCGAAACTGTCAGAAAAAACTAGAAAAACTACTCAGTATTCGCTACAAATTGCGGACTCAAATGTGTCCAATACAAAAAATATGTCTTTTATTGTCGCTGATGACACCTCTGCGAGATTTTGAAAATTGAATTATCATGAATTATTATTAAATTAAAAACAAATGAAAAAAAAAACTTTTAAAAGATTTTGTTTCAGAGTTGTGTCAAAATACAGCTACCGATACAACTGCCTCAAAAATTCGACATCTAGTTTTATAGAAAAAAAACAAAGAAGACGTAAATGAACAGTGGCCAACCTTGAAAGATGACCAATTGACAAAAAAAATTTAAAATGTTCTTTTTTTGGGTTGGGCTTTATTTGTTTATTGGTGTATTGTGTGTGTGTGTGCGCGTGCGCGCGCGCGTGTGTGTGTGTGTGTGTCTGTGTGTGTGTTTGTGTGATTTATCTGTGTCGTTCAGATTTTATTACACTTACATCTCGACAGTTTGTTCTTCTGACAGAAAGAGGGCATAAAAATTTTTGTTTCACACAGTACAAATAATTTTCTCCAATGCATAAAAATTGCTTTCGAATGAACCCAACGGTTTTCTCTGGCAGAATTTAAAAGTTACTTTTTTGCAATCTTGACAGGTATGCTAGAACATTCTGTGTTACGCACAGATTCCCGCAAGTCGTCTTGTTTCTTTGTGGGAGGTGTGGGGATGACCTTTTATCCTTTTATTCATCGACATGCAAACTTTTGTGACTTTTTCTCTTTGGAAACGGGATAAACTGGTGCTCTTCCTTGAGAGCCTTATGTTTGCGCTCTAAAACTAGCTTTAGGCA